>NW_010317847.1:0-2238 GCF_000700745.2 Antrostomus carolinensis
ACTGGAACAGTTTGCCCAGAGAAGTTGTGGAATCATACAATTTTATGATTCTATGATTCTGTCATTCTCTCAGAGGGGAGGGAGTTCAAAGTGGCAGGACCTTCCAAAGTCTAATATTCATCTCAGACTTGTGTAAATCTTGGAAACTACTGTTTTGAAGAACAAAAAACCCCTTGCAACCATACTAGTACTCATATAAGAGAAAAAGTGGCTTAGATCCTGTCATACAAGTTTACTCAGGGTATAAATACAAGCTTAAGGTCTGAGATCTTGATGTGACCTAGAAGATCTGAAGAATTTAAATATATTGTCATACAGAATGGCTGCGTGCACCTACTTCCTATCAAGCAGTAACATATTCACCCATGGTAGATAGTGTCTGTTCTCTTCACTGATTGATCTCGATTTATATTATTTTCCTTTGAGAAGAAATTGAATGGCTCACGTAGGATGCTTTGGAGGGAGATTATGCCTTCCCTGAAGAACAACTGAGAACTCTCAGGAAGTAAAGGTTGGAGGCTGTTGAGTGGTACAAGGACAAGAAAGGAGTCATGGGAAGAAGCTGCACACCATAAGTTCAGTGACAGAATGATGTGGAGTGCAATTGTTGCACCTCTTGCTTCATAGCACCTTTAACATAAGTTTAATAGTGGCTCCTTGAATCTACAGGTTCCTGTGATGATCAGCTGTCTGCAGTCTTTTTTATTTGCTTTGCCATGCCTATGAAGTCACACCTTTTTGATACACATATGTTTCTGCTAAGAGCTAAAGAGTTGATGTAGAGAGCTGCTTTTAAGGATATTTTCCTTCTTACTTTTCTGAATTATAGTTGAGACATAGTTGAGGATAAATGCAGGTATATAGAATTTATCCATCCATCATTTGGCAATTATAGTTTAATACATCAAAAAAGTTAAGCTTACTTACTCTTTATTTGCACTATTCTACTGCCAAAAAGGATGTAGGTGTGCTGAATGTCAGATCAGTTAAGGTTAGTCTTTGCTTACTTGTTCCTGATAATCAAGAATAACTGGTTTCTGTGGGAGTAGAATGCGAAAACTGAAAAACAACTGGAAAATTAATCTTCTTTAATTTTCTTACCATATACTTTATTGGCATAAATATAACACGTGGGATCTTTTTTCCCCTCAAAATTAAATTTAGAAAAAACCACCAACATACCTTGTTTATAGCTTCTTAAGATACCTAGTAGGGTCTGCAATATCAGAAATTCCGTCAAATGTGTAAACCTAATGAACTGAAGCGTGCAATGTATAGTGTTGTCTTTGTTGGTGACTCACCAGCAAGGAGTATCCTTGAACAACACAGCATTCCCTGAGGACTTCAAGGGGACAGACCATCTTCATCTACCATCATCCACTGAAGAGCCAGAAAAGCTGAAGAGAATATATTTAGCTAAAGCAGACCTCATCTGCATGCCTGGCATTTTTTTTTTCTTTTAAAAATAACAGAAACAGTTAGATTCTTTTTTAAAACTGAGGTAAACACAATAGTTTTATCTGAACAAACATAGACTGGCAAACTATGTCCATTAAATCCTGAGTAGAGGTCAACTGCACATGGCAAGGTGGCCCTCAAGAGGGCTCAGAAGTTTTGTTTATCTGACAAGAGAAAGACTGTCCAAGGTTTTCTCTTCTTGCCAAGAATTCTGTAAACAAGTGTATTGTGGATCCCTCCTGTAAAGAGCAGGATGACAGCAGGGGTATCTTGTTTAGGAGCGTGACAGCAGATGTGTCAGCACAACAAATGTGAGTAGTAAAAAAAACAATTCAAAGTAAAAAAAACCCAAACAACCAAACAAACCTGCAATATTCATTCTTCTGTGAGATTTCATTTGTGATTAAAAAAGTGTTGATAACACAGGAATGTTTTAGCTGTTGCTGAGTGGTGCTTACAGAGTCAAGGCCTTTTCTGCTTCTCACACCACCCCATCAATGAGTAAGCTGGGGGTGCACAAGAATTTGGGAGGGGACACAGGGGACACAGCCGGGACAGCTGACCCCAACTGACTAAAAGGATATTCCATAAGAGTATGACATCATGCTCAGCAATAAAAAGCTAAGGGAAGAAAAGAGAAAGCGGAGAGACATAAGGAGATATGGTATTTGTCTTCCCAAATGACAAATACATGTGATGGAGCCCTGCTTTCCTGGAGGTGGCTGAACACCTGACTGCCTATGAAAGTCCTAGAATCATAGAATCATAGAATGGTTTAGG
>NW_010317848.1:0-4678 GCF_000700745.2 Antrostomus carolinensis
GGTGGGGAGAGCCGGGAGGGTGTCGGGACGAGCCTTCCGCAGCCTCCGCACCTTCTCCGTGCCCGGGAAGGCTGAGGAGGGCAGCGGGGCTGCCACCGGGGCGGCTGAGCCTCTGCGGAGGGAGCAGCGCGCAGCACGTGTCCCCGCGCCGGTGAAAGCAGCGGCGGGGGGGGCGGGTTCGTGCCTCCCCGCCCCGGGGCTGCTCCTGCGCTCCCTGAGGGGCACAGCCCTTCCCCGGCCACCGGGATTTTCGGGTGGCCTCGGGTCTCTGCATCGCACGGGGGCTGTAGGAAAGGGGCCGGTGTGGACGCTTTGGGAGCGGGGCCAAGAGCCGCGAAGTGCCCGCGAAGATCCGTTGCCTCCCGGGGGCAACATCCCTCCTGGGCGAGAGGGGTCTGGCCACAACCCCACCTGCAGTAAAATCAGCCAGGTTGGTGGCTTGCCCGGAACTCCAAAACTCCACTGCTACGAAAATAAGACGTGACAGATTTCAGCCACCATCTCTCCTTCCCGCGGATTCCAGAGTGGTCATGCTCCCTGCTCCTCCCGGCTGCCTGTGCCTCCTCAGCGGCCCCCGGGCAGGCGGCCTCGGGAGCCCCACGGGCTGTGGGGACAGGTCCCGGCTGCGTCACTCACTCCTCTGAGAGCCGGGTCCTGGCCAGTGCTGGCTTCGGAGTGCAGATCGTGGATCAGCAGGCAGTGAGGGACTGGCCAGACTGGGAACCAACTGGTGGGACCCGATGGGGATGACAGGAAGAGAATGGGGAAGAAATAAACTACCAGGAGGGCAGGGAGAGGGGTTTGAAAGACATACAACTGAATGGTTAAAACAAGCTGTTTGCATCTTGAACTGTTCTCTGGAGAAAAAGCGGTTTAGGCAGCAGAGCTGTGTTTAAACAAATACCCTTTTGAAGAATCCTACTGCCAAAAGTGGGTGAAAGGAATAAGTGGGAAAAGTGGCGGTAGGAGGAGGCTGAGCAGGACAGGGTAAGAGCAGCTCAGCCCTTGCTGGCGATACACTGCAGTATGGGAAGCAGCAGTTTTGATCTGCAGTGTCAGTCAGACTGGCAGAGGAGATGCTGAGTGATGGGAATGTACCTTACTGCTGGTTATTGCCAAAACACAGCACTGATCTGTGGAGAAGTCACGCCGGCTGCTCCTGTTGGATGCACTAAACTCCATTCCAACATGAAATACAGGAAAGTGTGAAGAAGGAACCTACTGCCCGGAAAGCCTGGCCAATGGGCAAGAGAGGGCATGGGCTGCGTCCAGCCAAGTACCACCAGTTGAGCCTGGTGATGGTTTTGACTGGAGCATGGACCAAGCAGATGCAGACAGGGCTGCTGGGGATGTTGTGTGCTGTATCACGGGTAATACCATGTTGGCGCTGTACTTCGCTTGTGAAACTTCGAGCGTAGATGTAGATTCTGGTTCAGTCATCAGACAAATAACAGGCAGAGTGTGCTCGAGCTCCGGCTGCAGAGGGAAATCCAGGAAAGTATTGCAGCCCTGTGGTAGGGGGCATAGGATGGGGACAACTGCGTGTTAGGAAGCTGTGCAGGTCCCCACCACGGGACCCTGCAGCTTAATCTCAGGCTCCTTTTTATCTGATGTCCAAAATGCATCAGGAAGCGAGGCGAGCTTCTGTCAGTCCAAGTTGGTGAATGGGGAGCGTTGTGCGGCCAGCCAAAGATCACATACGGCACTTAAACAGCGCAGCCTCTGTCCCCGAGACCTTTGCTTCTCACAGAAATACAAACACACGAGGAGTTTATAGGCAACGGTTTGAGGGTGGAGGTTAGGAGCAAGGAGGAAGATGAAAAGTGGATTCCTCTGGGGCTGTGTTGTTGCTCCTGTGCACACCCTGCGTCCCTCCGGGTACTGGCTGCACAGTTTGCACGGCAGGGAGAAAGCGGTAGGTATTGGCACGTGTCTTCTAGCTACATTTTGGGAGGAAATCCTCTGTTTCTGGTGCATGTGGGAGAGAATTTGGAGTAGTCCTACCCAGCTGTTTGAACTAAAGGAGAGAGTACAAACCCAGCAGTATGGTGGTTAAAAAGAAAAAAAAAAATCAGAGTGATTTTGGGTCATAGGCACAGATGGTTCCTGTTGCAGCGCTGATAGGTCCCGTCTCTATGGCAGCGGGGCAGCCACAGCTGCAGTATTGGTTACACTATGGGTAATGCCCTACAGATGTGGGTAGAATGAAGGGGGCTGGGAGGAGAAAACTAGAAATGACAGAGCAGAGCAGATAGACAATCAAAACCATTAAACAATTACATAACTTGTACTTATTTTAATTTAACATCTTTATTTAAAGCAAACATTTTTCTTCAGTTTAGAATTGAATGAGAATATTTATAATCTGTCCTAAGTCTCAGAGTTGCACTTCTATACTAAAATAATTTAGAAAAATTAAAACCATTAAGGTTTTCACTAATTGTTTGAGTTAGAAAGTGTTCTAATTGCAGGAAGGACAGAGGGAACACATGCTTTATCTTTGGGCAATAGCCTTATTGGTTTGTCCCAAAGTCCTGCACTTCAGTCAGGATCCATTAATTCCAGCCATTACTAAAGGAGCAAGCACTTGGCATTTACATTTTCTCAGCTGCAGTGCTGTGCAGAAAAGCTTTGCCTGAGTTACACTGAGCCCAGTGTAAGTAACAGCTGTAGTGAGAATATTTCCTATTTCTTCAGTCCATTTGCCTGGAAGTTGAAAAGGCAGAATACTTTATTTCCAGACTGTGACTTCAGTCTAACGAGAGAAGATACCTGCTCATTGGAGAGCTTTTTGGCGATGTTTGGGAAGGCAGGTGGGCTCCAAAGCAGCAGGCGGGTCTACAGCAGGGTTTTTAGAAGCGCTTTGCAGGTTGGATGCATCACGTGGGCAGAAATGGCTCAGGTCCAAGGGCTGGCCTACATCAGCGGCTCTTCAGATTTGGGTAACTGAATACTTGGAAAAGCTCATGTCCCTTATGGAGACAAGGGACATCTCATCACACTGCTTAATGCTTTGTTTGTTTATGGAGTCAGGGGGCTTAAATGCAAAATATGTTTTGATAAATTCGCTGGATTTCAAAATACTGCCTTTGTTAGTATTGTTAATTGGATTATTTCTGACTGATACCAATCAGTTTCAGTGCTCTTCTAGTAAACAGAAAATAGCCAGTGTTCTAACAGGCTAGAAATGTAAACGTTAGAAGTGATTAGATCTGTGTGAACCGACACAACCACTTCATTAACTGTGCATAGAAATAAAAGTACCAGTGGTAACAGTGATGGAGGTGTTGGTAATGAGCGTCCCGTCGGTGACAGGGTGCTGCAGGACAAGCCAGCAGTGTTTTATGGAGAGTCCAAGCCGCCCAGCCCAGCTCTGGTGGGCTTGGTGGGTGCTCCTTCGCAGGAGGGAACTGCTCGGAGAGAGGTGGCCAAGAGCAATGGCAGTGAGCTCCCCAAGGGACCTAGGGGTGTTCCTGTGGAGCTGGGACAGGGGTAGGGTGAGGATCCAGGCTGGAGCTTGCTCTTGGAGTTCCCCTGGTCTGAGGCTGCAAGCAGAGTAAATCTGGTGTCTTCGATAAGAGATAACAGAGGGCAACAAAAGAAATACCAAGTGTAGCATAGGGGCTGTAGTTGGCTGCCAGTCGGTGGGTTTGTACAGCACCTGCTGTGACTGGCTCCTGGCCCCTGAGAAATAAGGACACGAATCACAACCGTGTGTGTTATTTACTGGTTACGTCAGGCAGCGAGAGTAGTGATGGGAAACGTGTTTAAACTGAAGGTCTACACCAAGATGTTTTGCTTGCTGATTAAAAACCATCGGTAGCAGGCTTGATTTAAATCAACCTGCTCTGTGCATAGGGAGTCTGAGTGCAGAGGAGTCCTTCAGGATTACATGTACAGCAGGGACATGATGCCTGGCTGGAGGTACCAGTAAAGGAGCTCCAGGATGATGTGGTGTGGCTGTGCTGTATAAAAAGTGTGAAAGGGAAATATCAGCGGGGCTTGAGTGGAGTTTGTCAGGAGACTGTAAGTCGGGGTAGCTCTGTCACTTGAGAGCCCTAACGTAGCCTAGGTACAGTGCCTGGGGAGTCCACTGGGGTGATGGGCTGGCAGGAGCCGGGGGAGTGGCAAGCATGGAGGTCTGCAGGAGCATCCTGTGTGCCTCTCCCAGCTCTTGGTCTCTTGACTCCCCCAGGGCTGTCTGGCCCAGAAGAGGCTCTCGCTTTCCCCAGAGCTATCTCTCCCTGCTGTGGATCTCCAGCTGGTGTTGTCACCCATGTCTGCCCTGCGTGGGGGCACCTCGCCACGCTGCTGCCCCATTGGGAGGGCTTGGCCGGGGCACGAGTGGCTCCCTTCACAGCCAGTTCCCCGCGGCCACTGCGGCTTTGTCAGTAGCAGAGTCATTCTGCCTGCGGATGTGCTTTTTACCTTTTCATTTCTTCAGCAATTAAGCGTTCTTGTCCCTGGCTTTGTCCTTGGCGGAGGTCGGATCTGCGGGTACAAAACGTGCACTGAAGCATCCTTCCGCTCTGAAAGGGGCTCTTTGTGCGCAGGGAGGTACTTCTCCCTTTGTAGCAAATTTCCTTTTGAGAAGTGCCAAATTATCTTAGTCAACACAGTTGAAAACCCTCCCGCCCTGGGGCTCAGGCAGGAGCAGAAACAAAGGGGAGCCGGGTGT
>NW_010317848.1:4689-6239 GCF_000700745.2 Antrostomus carolinensis
TGTAGGGAAGCTGCCCAACAAGGGGGCTTCTTCCCTTTTCACTGCACAAATAGGTCTGCTGCGTTCCCATTGTCCCAATCAAAGGGGTTCCTGTAAAAGGCACATGTAAGGGGAAGAGATTAGGCATAAATCGCTCCACAGGGCATTGCCCAGCCCTCCCTCTGGGTTCCCAAAAGTGTCCAGCTCTTGCAGAACTTCTCCTTAAAGACAGACAGGCTGAAGGACTCATCCTGCCTCCAACCCTGGTCCGTCCAAGCCCAACGAGGTGATGAAGGGAGTGTGCTGGGGACTAACTTCTACTCTCCTCTTGTCAGTGTCTGAGGGGTAGAGAGTGTAAACCAGAGATCTGTTTTCCTTAGTATCCATAAGTATTCTTCGACTCAGAATAATCCCCAAAACAGGATGGCTGGGCACTTCCCATAGGGAACCCTGAGCTTCAGTCACCACAGCAAGGTGGCCAGAGGCTTGTTTTTGCATAAAATACCAGAGCTTGTAGCCAAGGAGCAGAGAAGAGATGGCAGCCATGTTTCAGTGTGAGAACGGTGCCATTTCAGACAGAAGCTTGCAAAAGTGCAAGGACTTTTTTTTTTTTTTTTTTTTTTGGTTGAGCATTTTTTTAGGGACCCTTCATTGGGCTGTTGGATGCTTTTACATGGCCAGCTGTAAAATTCAGCCTACATGGTATTGCTTCCAAGCAGTTCAGTTTCTGTACATTCCCTGTGGGTCGGGACTCCTGGGGCTTGTCTGAGAAGCTGTTATGAGGTATGCTTCATGTCAGTATTTATGATATGAAGACACCAAAAAGGTGGTGACCTACCTGTCTCCAAGTCCCAGGTGGCTCTTGGTGTGAAGGGCACTGGCATCTCCTGGGCTTCAGGTTGGTTTAGCCTCCAAGGGAAGGGTACACCTTCAAAGGGAACAAAATCATGGAATGTTGTGAGTTGGCAGGGATCCACAAGGATCATCGAGTCCAACTCTTGCCCCAGCACAGGACAATCCCAAGATTCAGACCATGTGTCTGAGGGCATATGTTGTCCTAATGCTTTTTGAATGCTGTCAGGCTTGGTGCCATGACCTGGGGAGCCTGTTCCAGTGCTCCACCTCCCTCTGGGTGAAGAACCTTTTACTTATGTCCAACCTAAACCTCCCCTGGCACATCTTCCTGACATTTCCCCTGGTCCTATCATTGGTCACCACAGAGAAGAGGTCAGCGCCTGCCCTTCCTCTTCCCCTTATGAGGAAGTTCTAGACTGCGATGAGATCTCCTCTCAGTCTCCTCTTCTCCAGGCTGAACAAACCAAAGTGACTTCAGCCTCTCCTCATACAGCTTCCCCACTAAGCCCTTCATCAGTTTAGTGGCCTTCCTCTGGACACTCTCTAGTAGCTTTATACTGTGGCACCCAAAACTGCCCCCGGTACTCAAGGTGAGGCCGCACCAGTGCAGAGCAGAGCGGGACGATCACCTCCCTCAACTGGCTCACAATGCAGTGCTTGATGCACCCCAGGACACACTGTTGGTTCAATGTTCAACTTGCCATCGATCAGAACCC
>NW_010317849.1:0-720 GCF_000700745.2 Antrostomus carolinensis
ACATCCCTGCTGTCCCCACATCCCCAAGTCCCTCGTGTCCCCAAATCACCTGGTACCTGCACCCCCAAGGTCCCCTCATCCCGGTGTCCCTGAAGCCTCGGTGTCCACATGTCCTATGTCCCCACCTTCTGCTGTCTCCACAGTCCCTGCATCCCCCATGTCCTCAGTGTCCCCAAGCCCCCAGTGTCCCCAAAACCCTAAAACACACCCAGGGCCACCCAGACCCCAGGACCCCCCAGTGATGTCTCCTCATTTCTGCCTCTGGCTGCTTTTCTGACCAACCCTCCCTCATTAGACTCAACTAATTAGCACTGGGACTAATTATTTACCTAATCATTATCCTAATTATCCCTGCCTTCACTCTCTCACTGTGTAAACACGGGGTGACTCCCACACGGGGCTCATTAAAAGGTTCCTCGTTAGGAATAGGTGAGTTCTACCAAGTCCTGCCACCAAAACACCACCATTTCACCCCAATTCCTGCCCGAGATCACCCAGATGGATCCATCACCAAAGAAAAGCCCTTTTATTGATGCCAAGAGGGATGGGGAGGAGGGGGTGGTGGGGAAGGAGCCCACAGGACCCCCTGGATTTGGAGAAGTCACCATGTTCCCCCCACCCCAGCACCCATGGGAGAGGTGGGTGAGCCAGGACCCCCCAACAGCTCCAAACTCCTTCTACTTCTAAAGCAACACCAAGGAAAGAAAATTAATGGGGGGG
>NW_010317849.1:1231-1910 GCF_000700745.2 Antrostomus carolinensis
GGGTGACAATGCTGCAGAGCCAGGTTTTGGGGCTCAGGGTGATGTTAGAACCCATGAGATGTTCAAATCAATCTGGTGAGTCAAAAAATGGGGGGAAAAAAAGTTTCTCTGTGGTGGCCACATCGGTTTTGAGGCCACGGGGTCAAGAGGGAATGTGGGGTGAAGGTGGGGGGGAGAGGCAACTTGTTCCCTGAAAAATTCCCTGTCAAGGGATTTGTCATCATCATCTCCTTCAGCCTGGAAAGAGGAAGAGGAGATCAGCACTGCAGGGGCTCAGGATGAGATTTGGGACCCTTCATCCCAACCAAAGGTGAGTTAACGGGAGAGCAGCGCCCGGGGTCAACCCCGTCACCGAGGGAGCGAGAAGATGGCACTTCACTCAAGAGAAAAATCAATCAAAAAGAAATAAAAGCCACACATCATCTGGAAGAATCAGGCTGGAGACAAGTGCTCCTGGGGAGGGACATGTCCCCGTGGTCCCCACCAGCCCCCTCACTCTATCAGTTCCACGTAATTAGCAGGGAACATGCCGAAGTGGCCGTCGGGACCGTAGCCGCGCCACCAACCCTCGTCGATCATCTCGATGTTGGTGATGATGTTCTCTGGATCAAATGAGATCTCGGTGTCATCAGCTGGAAGAAAATAGATTGAGGGAGGAGGTTCAAATCAACTTGAACCT
>NW_010317849.1:1921-3609 GCF_000700745.2 Antrostomus carolinensis
TCTCCAGGTCTTACCAGCTTGATAATCGTAGAGCGCCCGAGCGCACAGCCCCTTCCCCGTCAGGTCTGGTGGCTGCTGGTACTCAACTGAGTAGTCGTATTTGGCATCATCAACATGTTCCTTCAAGAAGGAGAAAGGCAGAAAAGGAATTACCAGTGTGAATGATGCCATGCTGGGCAGCTCAAGCTTCACTAGCCACAGCAAGGGTCTGTGGTCCAGGATCTCACCACCCCAACACATGGCACATGGGGTTCACGTCACCTCGCTCTGCTTCTTGTAGCTCTGGGTGGATGGGGAGGTGTTGGACACCAGGAATTGTAGGAGAAAATAGTGGGAGGGAGGAGAACAACACAGTGTGACACCCAGAAATTGAGATGAGACCCCTCCTGGGCCTCGGAGAGCTGCGTGCCAGGAGGTCCCAGATGCCCCCATGGAATAGAAATGGTGGTACTGGGGGCTCCACGTGTCTCTGGCAGGAGATAAGGGTGGAAACCAGCCTGGCACCCAACAGACAAGGTGGCCAGGTCTTCACTTTGACTCACAAACCAGCACTGATCTGGTGGTGCTTCCAGCCCAGCAGCCAACATCACCACCAGAACCAGCAGAGACCAGCAGCAGACAACCCTCTGGAAGCTGATCCCTCGGGATCTCCACTGCAGACAGCGGTTCATCCCCACCATGATGAAGCCTGTTGAAGTTGGACAAGCTCCAACTCCACTTTTCCAAGCGTTTTTCTCTCCCATTACTATTTGAAGACCTGAGCTAGCTGCTTTTTCCTTGTCTTTGGTACAAAAAGGCTGAGGAGATCCTTCAACCCACCTCCTGCTCCTTTGGAACCAGCTGGGCTCCTTTGGAACCCAAATTTGAGAGTGAGATCATTAAGTATGTTTGAAATTCTCATGGTTTTGAGATGGTGGGGTGGGGACACAAGACAGATGAAGAGAGGAGAGGAAACCAAACAGCCACCACATTTCCAGGGGAAACATTGCAGCATGACACAACCCTGCTATTAGACACTGGAGAATCTGATGGAGCACACCAAGAACAGTCAGGCTTTGTCTGCTCTGCTGGTTTTGGATGTGTGAAGAAGCAGAAGAAGGAGGAGAAAGTGTTTTGGTAAGGAGGCTGATGAGAGGATCCCCCCCTTTCCCCCTCCCAGGGTGTCAGGGACGGGGAAGTGACACCCAGGGCACAGGGATGGGTGACAGGAGCTTGGTGCCACCAGTGCTGGAGGGGACACAGCAGCACCCTCTCATCTGTGAGCTCCTGGGGTTCCTGGGCAACTGGGATCTGAGTACCCCCAAAAAAAACCACTCAGAAAATTATTCCAGCCTCATCCTAAAAGATGAGCCAAAGCCACGTCCCCACCTGAGCTCCCAGGTGACCTTTTCCCCCCTCCAAGGTGCTGTCTCCTCCCTCGTGCACCCACCTGAGGGGGTTCTTGGTAGACACCTGAGGGGTCTGGTGGCTCCTCGTACACATTTGCCTCTTCCCCGTGGGAAACTGGGACACTGGAATTGTACCCAGAGTCTCGTCCTGCAAAAGAACCACACGGTATCTCACCACCATACCCAGCACCAAACCTCACCCTGTCCCCTCCTTCGTCTGACTCCTGCTCCAGGATCAAGTGCCACCAAACTGCTGCTATGAATCACAGCATCACAGGATGTCAGGGATTGGAAGGGACC
>NW_010317850.1:0-348 GCF_000700745.2 Antrostomus carolinensis
AATGGGGGGACACTGGGGACAAGGGGATGACAGGGACACTGGGGACACTGGGAGGGGATGTTGGGGATAGTAGGGGACACTGGGGGTTACTGGAGGACACTGGGAGGGGACACTGGGGACACTGGAGACATTAGGAACACTGGGAGGGGACACTGGGGGATACTGGAATGGGACAAGGAGGACACTGGGGGATACTGGGGACTACTGGGAGGGGACACGGGGGACACTGGGGGATACTGGGGACACTGGGAGGGGACACTGGGGTCACCCTCCATGTCCCCCAGTCCCCATCATGTGGCCGGTGGCTGCCGCTCTCCCCACCACTCTGCTGCTGCTGCTGCTGCCCCC
>NW_010317850.1:371-974 GCF_000700745.2 Antrostomus carolinensis
GGAGAAATTGGGGGGAGGGGGACTGGGATGGACTGGGAGGGACTAAGAGGGACTGGGAGGGACTGGGAGAGGACTGGGAAAGGCCTGGGAGGGACTGGGAGAAACTGGAAGGGGGGGACTGGGATGGACTGGGAGGGACTAAGAGGGACTGGGAGAGGACTGGGGAGAACTGGGAAAGGCCTGGGAGGGACTGGGAGGGACTGGGAGAGACTGGGTGAACTGGACCTCGTTATTAGACCCAAACGATCTTCAAAAGCCCATTGTTAGTCCAAGGAGATCCTCAAAACCTCATTAATAGCCCCAAAAGTTGCTCAGAACCCCGTTATTAGCCCCAAACGATCCTCCAAACCCCATTATTAGACCCTAATGATCCTCAGAACCCCATTAATAGCCCCCAAAGATCCTCAAAACCTGGTTATTAGACCCAAGCGATCCTCAAACTCCCATTAATTGCCCCCAAAGATGCTCAGAACCCCGTTATTAGACCAAGGAGATGTTCAGAACCTCATTCTTAGCCCCAAAAGATGCTCAGAACCCCGTTCATAGATGAAATAAATCATCATCCAAAAGTTTCCTCAGAACCCCATTAATAGCCCCAAAACA
>NW_010317851.1:0-6657 GCF_000700745.2 Antrostomus carolinensis
GCTCTGGCCCAGCTCACACCAGGACAGACGGAGTTAGGAAGATTTTTAACTCGCATTCAAGGACGCTGAAGGGTCAGAATAACAGTTACATTTTGATGTTGCTAAATGGAAGTCAGATACCATCAAGCTACACAGTATTTTGTAGGGAATTTGGGAGTCTGGAAGTCACAGAGCAAGTTGTTAGTAGTCCTGTAAGGTTGTTTGTTTTGTTTTTTTTCCAGAGATACTTGTTGCAGTTTAAACAATGTACTGTGTCTTCCTTGTTTTCAAAATATGTATCACAGATCCTTGGTGTAACCAAAGGATGAAAGAGTCTTCACATGAAAGTGAGCTGCACTCACAGCATCTCGAGTGACTGTAAATGTTTATGGATAAGTCAGTGGAAAAGACAGGCTGAGAGAGTTGGGGCTGTTCAGCCTGGAGAAGAGAAGGCTCCGGGGAGACCTTCTAGTGGCCTCCCAGTACCTGAAGGGGCTCCAGGAAGGCTGGGGAGGGACTTTGGCCAAGGGCAGGGAGTGACAGAACAAGGGGTGATGGCTTGAAAGTGGCAGAGGGGAGATGGAGATGAGATGTGAGGAAGAAATTCTTGGCTGTGAGGGTGGTGAGACAGTGTCCCAGGTTGGCCAGAGAAGCTGTGGCTGCTCCTCCCTGGAAGTGTTCTTGGCCAGGTTGGATGAGGCTTTGAGCAACCTGGTCTAGTGGAAGGTGTCCCTGCTGCTGGCAGGGGGGTTGGAACTGGATGAGCTTTAAGGTCCCTCCCAACCCAAACCATTCTATGATTGTATGAGTCTATGAAGAGCTCTCAAGTGATGGAGAGGCAATTAAATTCCTTACTAAGGGCTTTCTTTACTGAAAAATTGCCTTAGCCAGAAGTGGAACGTGGATGTTCTGTGTTTTGAAGCAAGAGCTTTGATGTGTCTTTGTGCATAAGTCATCTGGAAAGAGCAGATCCCTCTCTGGGAATGGAGGAAGGACGGCTGGGTGGTGGCCTGTGATTCCTCCGTGCCTCTGTTCTGCTGTGTCTGAATCGGCTTCTCTAACAGAAACTTCTCGTCTGGAGCCTTTTGAAACGCGTCTGTAGGGTTGGGTGCTGTGCACTTTGCAGGAATCATCACTTACTGACTGCTTTGTGTTTATTGTAGGAAATTTATGGCTGGATAGATTGTTTTGGAGCCATCCATCCGCTGAGACCCTGCTCTGAGATGAATTTGAAATGCCCAGTACAGATTCTGCAACAGGTCGTGGTGTGTCCCTCCCTCCCTTCCTCCCTCTCTCTGCCATGAACAATTGTAACCCCGCTTGGTTGTGAACAAATTCAGCTTCACCACCCAGCCCACCTACTGCTCTTCCTCTGATCACTTTCACAGCGATCCTGTCGCGATGGGAGGAATTTATAAACCTAATGTACAAAATAAACCAAGTGAATGATTTTTTTTTTTGTGGTTTTTGTGTTACCTTCTTAAGTCCATGTTCTTTAGACCAGACTCCTGGTTTGGGTTGTGTCTCCAGCTTGTTTGGATGTGTGTCCTAAGGAGGCCCTGCCATGTCCTCCTGCGCAGCTTCCTTGGGCATCAGCTGCTGGGATGTTGGATTTGATGAGCCTTTTGTTTGTCCCCAGGTGGTTGTTGCTCATCCATCTCAACGCTGCCGTAGTTCTTAAACTGTTCTTGGTGATTTTCAGCAAATTACTCCTAGATCAGTAGCAACTGTGGACTCCTGCAGCTCTTCACAGCCAGCACTGCAGAGTTTCATGGTAACACAGATTCCTGGCATTTAGTTTAAAGCAAGGTTTTCCTTTTAACATCTGGTCATTGACCTTCTCATCCACCAGCACCCCAAGTCCTTCTCCTCAGGGCTGCTCTCCATTCCCAGCCCAACCTGGATTTGTCCTTGGGTTGTCCCAGTCCAGGTGCAGGACCTTGCACTTGGTCTTGTTGAACTTGACGAGGATTGCTTGGTCCCACCTCTCAAGCCTGTCCAGGTCCCTCTGGATGATATCCCTTCTCTCCAGAGTGTTGATGAACCACACAGCTTGGTGTCATCAGCAAACTGGCTGAGGGTGCCCTCGATCCGACCTCAGTGTCTCCAACAAAGATGTGAAACAGCGTCAGTCCCAGTGCCACCCCCTGAGGGACACCACTCAACTCATCGCTGCTCTCCACTTGGACATTGAGCCATTGACCATAACTCTGAGTGTGACCACCCAGCCAGTTCCATCCATCCAGCCCGTGTCTCTTCAACTCAGAGCCAGGGGTGTCGTGTGGGGCAGTGTCAGCTGCCCTTCACAAGGGCAGATTTGACAGCAGCAGCCCTGTGGTACACACAGGAATAGTGACAGGGATCCCTGTGCATCCAAAGTGAGCCGTGAAAGGGGATGTCATCATAGCCTGTGCTCACACATCACCAGGACTGTGAGCTCAGACTCGAACAGTTACAGTCCCTGCTCTTAGTTCTTTATCACATCTAGACAGGATGAGTGTAAAATGCTGCTGCTGGCTGCAGAAATGACCTGGTTTGGGGTTGTTCCCATGGGTGGGCATCCTCTGCTCCCACACTGAGAGCTCCTCAGGAGGCCTTGCACCCAGGGCTTGGCTGCGTTGCCCGTTCCTCCAAGGACCCTGGTCTCCCCAGATTGTCACTCTGCACTTCTCAATGGTAAGTTACCCTCAGCACAGCCCCAGACATAGCACTGTGCACAGCAGATGAGATTGGAAGATATTTAAAGGAGAAAAACATTCAAAATACCAACTGCCTGCACAGGCAGGTGCTGCAAGAAACGTCTGGACTTTGGATTTGTTTGCTCTTTGGGGACTGTTTTGCTGCTTGTGTTTTCTGCAGCATTTCAAACGATGCCTTTGTCTCTAATTAACCCTGGGATTAGGGTATAACTGATTTAATTTCGGGTATTTTTCCTTCCACAAGAGCAAGCACTCTTCAGAAATACTCTATTAGAAATATCTTCTGCATAGGGCAGGTTGGATGAGGCTTTGAGCAACCTGGTCTAGTGGAAGGTGTCCCTGCTGCTGGCAGGGGGGTTGGGACTGGATGAGCTTTCAGGTCCCTTCCAACCCAAACCAGTCTGGGATTCTATGATTCTTGGGCAGATTTCTGTAAAAATGTAAATAATTACTGTTCAAATGTCACGAGTGATCTTGCTAATTTTTCACATCTTAGCATTGCCTCTTTTCTAACAGTTAACTGTTTTTCAGAATGAGCTCACCAAATGCCCCACACTTTATATCAACAGTGAGTTATATGAATTAGTTACAAGACAACAACCAGACAAGAGAAGTTTCCCCTTCAAAACCCGGAGAGTTCCACTAGAGGGCACAGCAGCGGCCAAGCTCACGGGATTCTGGATTTAAAGAAATCAAAAAGCACCTTCAGCTCTGGATTAACGATGGAATTTCGAAACCACCTCTAAGAAAAGGAAGGTTTGTGTTCCTGCCTGCCTCTTCCACGTGTTTGTCCGTGCTGGTACCTCCACTTCACTTTTGTTATGAAAGGAGGGACAGGGAGTTGTTACTGCCACCACCTCAGCACTGTCACTCTGCTACATTCAGCCCTTGGTGGTCTCTTCTCCTGTGGTCGTCTCCTGGACCAACCTCAGGTTCTGCCCCTCTGCAGGGGCTGGTAGGTTGGTGCTCCCTGCAAATCCTGCTCTGAAATAAAATCCTCTCTTGGGGCTGGGATATCTGGCTGCAGAGCACAAAGCTTTCAGCTGGAGTTCTCTGCAGGGCTCAATGGAAGAGTTTGTTCTCTCAGGATGTCCTGTTGTTTGCTTCCATGGCTGACACCAACTGATTTTGGTGATTTTTGGTTTATCTGCTAGTCCTGGAACAACACAGGCTCTCTGGCAGCTGAATGCACTTCCAGCTGGTGGCAATATCTGCAAACACCTTATCCTCTGTGCTTCAGCAGCATTCCCAAAGGAACACTGGAATATTGTCCCTTGGGCTCAAGAGACCCAAACATCTCACACAGTCCTAGGACTGTAAACGTCTTCCCTTCTGTGAGCAGCTGCTGCACCAGCTGTCAGTGCAAACTGGTTTTCTAACTACTGTTCCCTTGAGCTGGAGGTTCAGTGGACATCTAAGAGGTCACTTTCTCCATCCCCACCCACAGCAGGATCTGCTCCCCAGCTTTTCCAGTTTATTCTTAAAAGATGCCATTGAGGGAGACTTCACAGTCCCGCTGCCTGGTCTGTTTCTGTGCTTAACTTCTCAGTTTATGTGTTTGGAAAAAGGAAATTCTCTGCTCTCCTGCAATACAAGCCCAGTAATTCTTTTCCTTTTACACATTTGAAGCTGTTATGAGATCTCAGCTGTTTTCTCAAGACTAAACGCTGGTTCTTTCCTCTTCCCTCACAGGTTATTTTGGAGACAGCTGATGATTTTCATCGCACTCCTCTTGGCTCACTTCCAGTCACTCCATGGCTTTCTCAAAATGCAGTGTCCAAACGTGGATGGTGCATCTTGCACGATCTCATTTCTTAGTGAAAGCTTCACTCCTTTTTGTGGCTTTGATTTTAATCAGTGAAAGAGGAAACAATGAAGAGGTTGGTGTGAAATAGAGCGCTACCGGGTTCCCATCCCTGGCGCTGAGGATCGCGGGTGTTTGGGAGCAGAGGGATGAGGTACGAGCAGGACTCGACACCTGCTTTTGCTCCCAGGTGTAGTCACCAGCGGGATCGATACCTCGCGGCACGCGGGGGTTAGGAATCTGTACTGCAGTCTCACCCTTAGTTCTGCTCCCAGTTTCCCCATTTCACAGAATCACAGAATGTTGAGGATTGGAAGGGACCTCGAAAGATCATCCAGTCCAACCCCCCTGCCGGAGCAGGAACCTAAATGAGATCACACAGGAAGGCGTCCAGGTGGGTCTTGAATGTCTCCAGAGAAGGAGACTCCACACCCTCCCTGGGCAGCCTGTCCCAGGGCTCTGGCACCCTCACTGGAAAGAAGTTTCTTCTGAAGTTTAAGCAGAACCTCCTGTGTTCCAGCTCACACCCATTGCCCCTTGTCCTACCATTGGGCATCACTGAGAAGAGCCTGGCTCCATCCTCCTGACATTCGCCCTTAACATATTTATAAACATTAATGAGGTCACCCCTCAGTCTCCTCTTCTCCAAGCTAAAGAGCCCCAGCTCCCTCAGCCTTTCCTCAGCAGGGTTTGCTCTGCTAAATGAGAGCAAACCACATCACTCTGTGCCTCGGTTTCCCTTTATAAACTTAATTGATTTTTCATCAAGAAGCTTTATTTCTGTACAGATTTTTGGTTAGAATAGCATGAGTTTGGCTGGGTTATAATTTTGGGGGTTTTGGAGGTTTTTTTACAAAAAAAGGGAAAAGTGCATTTATGAAAAATAATGTGGTTTTGATCACTACTGACAATTAGAACTTTTCTGGTCTGTGTGTTCAAGATTGCAGGAAAGAACAGTGATAGCAGAGCAAGAGATTTCATCAGTGTGAGCCCAGAAGGAGACAATGTTAAACACAAACCAGCAAAACCAAACCCAATCCCTAGAGAGATGGAATGCCTCCAGGGCAGCAGAAGGCTCTGTACTGATTAAATTAAAGGCAAAATCTCCAAATTCATGTATCTTAAATATAAAAATCTTCTTGTACAAAGCAAATGCGACTCAGGACCTACAGGCGCAGCCGGCTCTTTGAAGTTGTTCGCAATTTCTACCCCTGAGTCTGGACAACTTGCACTCCGTGAGTGGGGGACTCTGGGTTTCCTCTCACCCGCAACACGTGTCTCACATCCCTCCTCACGCTCCCTCCTGCTCTCCAGTAAGGGAGTTTGAAACAAATGAGCGAGCCCCATTTAAAAAAAATAATAAGTAAAAATATCCACGGCTTGTTGCACAGATGTGGGCTGGAGGAAGCGCTGGAAGTTCAGATAGATTTAAATAAATTCAGGGTGACTGGAGCTGCACTCACCGACGTGGCCAGGAGTGCGGTGAGCCCGGCTGATCGCGGCACCATCCGGCTGCACTCCCATGGACGTGCTGGTTTGAAGCGGGACAGTGATGGCTTCAGGACAGCTGGTCCTGGCGCAGGAGTCTTAACAAAAACCCCGTGTGTCCTTTGTTCGTTAAAGGAAAATGAATTACTCTGGGTTGTTTCGGGAAGCAGGCTGCCTTGTGACGCTTTGTGTTTCTCAGCACGTGTCACGGCCAGGAACACCCCGCTGCTGCAGTCCAGGTGCTGGGTTGGAGGTTGTCACACCTGGGGTTTCCAGGTAGATGTTAACCGGCAGCGGAAGGCAGACGCCGCTCTCCCTGGGGTGCTGCAGTGTGTGATTTCTCCATCTGTGACAGGTTGTGGTTTACACCTTCTCCTGAAAAACTTTTCATTGCTTTGTCTTCACACTGTCTCCTTCAGAGCAGATTTTCCTTGTTGTTGGTTTGTTTTTTTCACGGCTCTCTGTTTGGATGTTGTCCCAGGAGAAGGGGTGTGGGTGCTACACACAGAACTGCTCGAACGTGCAAATTGAACCCAGAAAAACAACCTCAGGAGAAGCCCCTCGAGAGGGCCCTTGGTGCAGATCAGACCAACTCTTCCAAGTGGGGTCTTGGGCACCGGGGAGGTAACAGCAGGACATGGCCTCTGCCAGCAGCCAGCCCGTGGGGGTGTGTGCGCGACAGCTCTG
>NW_010317852.1:0-2658 GCF_000700745.2 Antrostomus carolinensis
CTCCAGCCCAGCCAGACCCAATACAATCTGTGAAGGATCTGCATTAATATGAAGTATGAGAAGAAAAAAAATAAAATCCAAAAAACCCTACTGTGAGCTGAGGACAGTATGGTTAACATACATCATTCATCCAGACAGTGCTGGATACAGTACAAAATAATTCTATGAATGTAAAAAAAGCCAAACAAAATTTAATTTGAAAAAATTAGGCTTGGATCAACTGTTTGATAAGCCTGCTCAAAAGTTAAACTAAATCCCAAATTCTGCTTTGAATGTTGGAGAAAATATGTAAAGTCAAATCACATTCTAACAGTGATTAAGTTTTATGTGCAATGCAAAGAAAAAAAAAAAACCCAGCAAACAACTGTTATTTTTCATTTGGCTAAGCATTAGACAAATGTGAAGAAGGTAATTTCTTTGCAACATGAGGTACCTAAAGACCAGAAAGGATTGCTGTCTCTGTCGTCTATATGCTGTATCACATAGGTGCATTTGTATTTAGGACTTAAATCCACAAGAGACAAAGAGAGGATTTCAGATGCATGACTCACCTTAAAATTTCTTATTTAAATATCCCTTTACTCAGCAGGCTGGTCATTGTACTCTGTTTTATTTACTATCATAGACATCACCATAGTGTCTGGTGCCTGCAAGTCTGGATGGAGTGGCAAATTTAAACTGGAGCTCCTGAACTGAATCTAGATGCTGTCAGCATCAAGAGGCTGCCAACATAGGCATTGCATATCAAAGACAGGATTAGCTGCAATTTAAAAAGATCAACAAAGATGATACAACTTTTAATCCTTTAAAGGATGGATGTATCATTTCACCCGCTGCAGACTGCACATATCTATTGTTCAGAGGATATTATATAAACTGCCAAAGTCCCCATAACACCAGGGATAGTTAAATGTGTAAACAGAAATAATTCTATATTTAAACATTATAGATCTTCTGGTTGTTAAACTATCATTAGAACAGTATGGAAGCTGGTTTACAAGCTCCACTGTTGTGTTTCCACACTGTGGGTGGTAGAAGCCAAGCCATTTTAAGACAATAAAATTTCTTTGTCAAATATACTGTAGATGACTGTTTATACGTAGCAAGATTTGCCTCTCACCTTCTGAACCTTCAGGATAGAGCATGGATGAAATGGATATGTTGTTTTTAGTTGTTGTAGCAGCCTGGAAAGTCAGGACTTGAATCTGCTGACATGACTGTGGTTATTTGCCAGTTCTTTCACTCTGTTGGAGAATTAGTCCTACTTTGTTTCAGACTACATAAGACATGTTGAAAGATATCTCTTTTAATACTACAGAGTGAGAAAATGAAAAGTTGGGGTCCTATATGGACATGCAGGTACTCTGCTATCTAAAAACAGTATAAATTATTGAGAAAAAAAATTATTTGCTATATAAAAGAAGTTACAAACCTACTAAAAATGCTCTTAGTGTGATTACAGTATTTAGCATATTTCTGTGGTCCTCAAACAAATGTGATATTTACCACATAATTTACACTTTAATTGACAGCAAAATTGATTAATATATAATCAAATAAAATGAAATATAATATTAGTATTATAATATTAGCAAAATATTAAGTTTAAAATCCAACAAAATTTCAGCTATCATGTGTCAATGCTTAGATAGGCTGAGAACCTTTGAAGAACTGGGGTCCCAAATCTGCAGAAGAACTCAATTATTGTCATTTAAAACAGTTGCTTTTTAATAAGAATCAAACAGGCACCCTTGTGGATTTGGATCAAACTACCTTCACAGTTTGTTGCAGCAGTTGAATCTCAAATTCAGAAGCGTGCCACCTTGCTGTGCATGGTTGCCTTTTGAAGACCATTCAGGAAAAGAGAAACATCAGCAGAAATCCAGCTCAGAAGTGCCCACACCGTCATGTGCCTTTTCTCCTTCCCCATTGGTCATGCAGCCTAACAGGATATAGGCAATAGGATAGAGAAATTTCTCTTGATGGAAGGGAATTGCAATTAAATTTTGAAAGTGCAGGACAGGATGTTTATTTTAAAACATGTTATCAACCTACCACTTTACTTTGTAATAGCCTGGTGTTTAGTGTCCTTATCCAGCACTGAGACAACGAATTGATGCCCTCCTGACCAAATCCTCAGAAAATGTGCTGATGTTTGAGGGCTGTTCTGAATAGGGACATTCTGTTGTGCTGGGTGGAGCACTCTGCAGGAAGGACTATGGGATTTCTGATGTCAGAAGAACAGCTAAGGGGTCACTGACATGGGAAAAAGAAGTCCTGGACACCTGCTTCTGCTCACAGATTTATCTCTGCTCTTTTCCTCTCTCCCCTACTCCCTGATAACTGTGTAATGTAAAATACCAGCAATAATTAGTAAAGTATTTAGGCATATGATGGTATTTCTGAGTCTAGTTGCTGGATCCAATGGAGAAACATGGAAATATTCTTTCTGGAGTTATTAATTAGTGAAAAACAAGGAATAAAGTTTTATTTTAAGGAAGACTTCGCAGAAACACATAATAGATCATGTATCTTTCTTACAGACCTAATTCTGCTTCTGACATGAACAGTATTATTCAAAGTATTATATAATAATTATAAACTATTATATAATATAGCATATATTAAAATTATTATAAATTATTATTAAAAGTACTT
>NW_010317853.1:0-288 GCF_000700745.2 Antrostomus carolinensis
ATGGGGACAGTCCCCTCACCCGCACCTGCACCGGCCGGTCAGCCAGCGAGGACTGCGGTGTCACTGTCACCTCCACCATGGTCACACCTGGGGATGGAGATGAACGTCAACCCCACCCTGAGCAACACACATGAGCCTCACAGTCACCTCGCCCATGGAGGGGGCTGTGGGTGGGCTGACAGCAGGGGACTGTCCCCAAAGGTCCTAACGAGGGTTTAGATCACACTGTGGGGTCCTGCTGGCCACCCTCCTTCCCTCGTCCTTGTCCCCAGCTCCCCAAGGACACGC
>NW_010317854.1:0-3844 GCF_000700745.2 Antrostomus carolinensis
TTTTTTTAATGTCATGCATATTTTGCTTCATATATCCAAACACTATAGCATCATGCCACTGAAATGCAACATACTGGATCCAGTGGCAGTGCAGCCACACCATCAGGTCATAAATTGTTAAGAAATCACATTACAGGCTATATTTGCAAAGATGACAGGATCCATTTTGGTCTGTCTTTGGAAGTGATGAGTTGGTAAAACCCAACAAGTTTTCCCTTCCTCCATTTTGAATTCACAAAATTTCTGTATTTAAGCTACAAGATGAGTAAGTAATATTAAAAAGCAGGCACATTATCTAAACCAAAAGCAAGAGCTTCATTCCTTCCTGCCACTAATGTCGGCTGAGCCACTAACTAGGGGCACATTCTCTTCCAGCTTTAAATTTGAGAAGTATCTTTGCCTGAATAAGCACAACATCTTCCCCTTATCTGCTTGTAGTCCAGCAAGAATCCACCCACCCTCCAACTGGGGGAATATGGAGGAAAAAAATGCTATAAACAAGCACTTTACTTCCCTGTTAGAAAAAAAAAAACCACACACACAAAAGAACCCTTAGTGACTCGGCTGCTAGGCCTGATCTTTAAGCTCAGGAGATACCATTACTCAGGATTCAAGCTGTGGCTACTGAGCACCACGTAGCATCATCTCAAGTGCCAAGACTCTGGTGTTGAGAACTGGTTTAATATTCTCAAAATTTTAGTGAGCAGACTCATGTGAACCAGAGACCTCAACACATCAGTGGAAACTATTTGAATGCTCTGTAGTTGAAGAGCTTGTAGGCAAGTCAGCACATTGCCCAAAACAAAGCCCGTAAACAGAACACAAACCAGGGTCGGCTGCTCTTCAACAGATGATCTTTATGAATGAGATGAATGTTTCTGGAACTGTAAAACTATTGAAGTTGCCTTCATTGCTCATCCACTATCAATTAACAACTGACCAGGGTCTCTAGACCCAAGTGGAAGGAAAATGCCTATATGGATTCCATGTGGGTATTACAAGTAAAATTAAAAGCTTTATGAAATGTAGCAAAGGATCAGAGAATCAGACCTTCCTTTCAACTTGTGGTTAATATCCATCCTCAATGAAGCCAAATATTACATTAGTGTAAGTTAAAAAGCTACGTAGAATTATTATATCCATTAGAACACGTCGTTAACTGGTCTGGTGATTCAGAACTGCTGATGGAACTAAAACTTAAGGCTTGAAAATACTTTGATCAATGTCATCCTTGTCTTTTAGGCATTACGGATGTAGCTGAAATCTCCTAGAAAATCATGTTAAGCCCAGGTGGATATTCCTAAAACGTCGCCATGTACTGGCAATAGTGGAAAGCTTAATCGTTCTTACAAAAGCATTCTTGTCAAACCTGAGTACTGCCAAGCGACCAGCTGTCCTATAGACCATGGGCATGTTCAGCCTTGGCACAACTCCATCAGCTTAAGTGAAGTTATGACAGGAATAAATATGGACCTATTTTTGGTACTGCAGGCATCTTGTACATTCACATCCATCTTTTGTCCCTGATCTGAGTATCGAATATATAAAAGCCTGATCCCACCTAGAGATTTACGTGACCATTTCAGGAAAGTACCCATAAAGGTGTAAATGGGATCAAGCTCCTAATTTTTTTTGTTGTGTTCCCACAAGAGGAACGATAAAGGTTGGAAAAGAGGAATGTGGGTAGAGGCATTATATAATTTGGCATCCTCTCACCATAGCAATTATAATCTGTACATGTCAGATCTTTATATAGAGCAGAGAGAAAAGGAGGAAACCTTGGGCCTGTTCCCAGTTCTTTTCACAGAAATCTTGTCTGTATTACACTAATTCTGATCTAAAATCCCTTTTGTAATCCCCTGACACGTTTCTAATTCACACTGGGTTTAATTCTACCGCATTTTATAACAGTGGCATGTTTTAACAAATATACAAAGAAAGTTCTGCCTGCACAAGAACACCCATTACACTCATTTTTCAGAAGACACACAGAAAATGGCACTAGCCACACTAGTGATACAGGCAGACACATTTGCATGGTGATGCAAGATGGCATCGTTTTAAATGAGCATTTTCTGAACAATGCTGGTATTTAATCTTGTTTCTGTATCAGAACATTTCATGGTTTGGTAATGTAAGCACAAACAGTAGGAGTTGGCATCAAAACTGCACTGAAATACTTTTCCAGCCTTGTTCCAGACTGGTATTTTTTATTTCATGATGCCTTTATCACTGGACTACATGGCCAGCATTTTACATAAATCTTACTCTGGTAGTGCTTCACTCAAAAGCTACAGAAGTTTCTATTGCCACAGTAAATACATTTTGATGAACATCCACATCTTTGATTTCATGTTTCCATCACTTTTGGATCTGTAGCCATATCAGTTTCTCAGAATCTAATAAAAATTTGGCTCAGCTGGCTGGAAACAGACATACTGAGAGGGGTTCTGTGATTGACTTTGTAAAGGTCCATCTCTCTGACTTTGCACGTAAAGTTCATTCCTTAGACTTAAACGTACCAGGAACAGGAGTGAAAGAGATGAGGAATGCAAAAGGTTATTTAAATTAATGCTTCCTGCAGTGCTGTAAGATTTAGATGCATATTGTATGTCTATACCACAGTCACAGCAGTGACCTCGGTGTAATACATACACGCATGAATAATCTTTATGATCCTAAAAAACTAGCTTTGTCATGCCAACCTATAGCTCACCTCAACATATTTATCTCTTAACATCTGTGATCATAAGACATATCATCTTTTCAATGCCACTAACAGCACCTGGAATAAATATTTCAATACCATTTTAGAAAAGTCTTTGCAAATCACATCTTCCCAATAGAAACGTTGCATCTGGGTATTCTTAATCTATTCATGTGCCCTTTGTTTCCCCAAGGTTAATAGTACTAGCTCCTATATTATTTTATGCCTGGTTTGACATTGCCTATGGCATCATGTATTTGGAAAAGCCAAGAAAACACCTGTGACTAGAATCACACTAATGGGAATATCACAGAAGGAAGGTGACAATGATCCAAATACCAAAAACTACTCTTGGCTTTAAGAGCCATCAAGTTAAGATAAAATATGAAGAGGAGGACCTAAAAAAATGCTGTCTTCCCTGTGCTGCTCTTCTCCCTACCTTCTCAAGAAGCAGCAGGGCAAAAAAATCCACTATTTTTGAGCGACGATCTCAGATCATCAGGTTGTCACCTTCTGTAACCTTGCTGTCCCTTACTGGCACATTTGAAACACACCTGCTCCATCACCTGAAAGAGTTGTCAGAGCCTAAAGGTAGAAACCATATGAGAAGCAGATCGGAAGTATTTCTAAGCCTATTTCAACTGGATCTGCTTAAGCATTCCAACTCAGCCTCAGCTGCCCTAAATCTCTCCCACATCAGCAGTTTTGAACAAACACAAATTGGCCAAATTATCATTAAGCAACTTCAGCTATTTTGTAAAGAGCAAAGTCTCACTATTCAAACTAAATGGTGAGTCAGATTTTTCACCTGCTCTAAATCAATGGAGTTTCTCTCCAGCCAACATCAGAATTTGACTTCCAAATTAGAAGCATTTATCAAAATCTTCTTTAGATCACTATTCCAAGTCCTATCCTATACTCACATTATCTCCATTCCCATCAGTACACATTATCAATCAATTCATATTAAATAAAATCCTCTTGTATACTGAGCCCATGCATCCAGTTCAGTTGATGATTCACAGTGCAATTCTGGAGCCATGGAAGTGGTGCTCACCAACTGCCAACTAGATATCAAAGAACACTAAATATCATCCCACACCTGCAGGCCTTGCCAAGTCAACTTCACAACCACAG
>NW_010317854.1:3914-20254 GCF_000700745.2 Antrostomus carolinensis
AGGTCACCTGCAATGCACCATATAATGTCACAATGATTAATTACAATAGTACAAACACCAGCTATTTGTGAATGTGTTAGTAGGGAAAAAAAGAATAGGAAAAAGAAATATATATATATATATATATATATATAAACCTACATTGCTCACAATGACATAAAAGGAAACACAAAGTGCTTGACACAATGCCCCGATATGAACATTGCCTACCTCCACAGCTCCTTTAAAGAAAGATTAGTCCTGAATTGATGTTTATGGAAAATAAAAGCACATTCTTAGAAGCTAAAATGTAGGGTATACTAATGGTCCTACTGAGATTCTTAAGTCAAAAATGTTAGTGAAGCTTCTCCAGATTTATACAGACATAACTCAAATCCACCTTCAGCCCAACAGCCATGACCATTCTTGAGAGTCAACGTCCAAAAAAACCCAGTTTGCCACCTCTGTCTCCCATGTGATGATCCACCACAAGGCAATTCGAGGAGGATCACCCCATAACGTGGGGAAAAACAACAAAAAGCACCGATTAATTTTATATTTAAAAATCACGTGTGCGTTTGAGGAAGGGGTTTTACTTGCATCTGCCAAACACCATGCTCAGTTTTAAACAAGGAAGCTTCAAAGATCACTTTGCAAGGATATGTAAACAGTTCCTCTTTAATCTCTCTATTAATCTAACACAAGAAGACTCAAAATTAAAGTGCTGCAGGGCCACCACGCATGGCAGGGCCATCATGCATGGCAGTATCAAGCTTCCTTCTATTTCCTTTGTCTTCTCATTCTCCCATTAGCAAACTGATAACTAACCCTCCTACTGTTTTAATACTGACTTTTTGAAGCTTTTGTAATATCAACCACCCAAAAATGACATAAAAAATAACTGAATGTTGTCCTAATAGTTTGTTTCATACCAAAACAAAGGAGGTTCCCAGTGTAATGATTAATGACATGTTTGTTGCCTTAAGCAGCTTTGATATTTCACCATTTAACCCATTTCACTTTTTTAGAGGTGACAGGATATTATTCTATCATAAAGTTTCCTGCCACCCTGAATTTTACCTGTGATGCTGTATTGACCTTACACTGTTTAAAGCTAAAGACCTGACAGCATTGCCTTCACCTTACACATGCCATCATATGATTTTTAATAATGCTGCTCTCAGTGTCTAGAAAATTTTGAGAAGGTGTCGGTGTCAAAACACCACACAGCCCTAATGTGCCATGTCACCACCAAGGAAGATCTGGCTGATGTTTATCGTTGGAAAACAAACTGAAGTCATAGCACTGAGAGATAATTTCTCTGTATTTCATATTTCCTCTTGCCATTTTAGTAGTAAAATCATTGTAATAGAAAACCCTGTTTTTCTATAGATGGAATTATTTTTTATGTTCTGGAGACATGATCACCTTCTGTAGGAGAATTAACCATGAGCTTTGTTTATTCCAGCAGTAAAAGAACCTGTATTCAGGCTAGTCTAAGATTAAAAAAAAAAGAAGACAACTGCCTGGAAACTCAAATCACTCGGCTGTAAAAGCAGGAGCAGTCAATCATTCCTGTCACAACATGGGTATGTTATTGGCTATTGGCAAATGGGTCAGTTTGTCATGAGCAAAGTACTTATCAGATGCTCTGTTTCCTTCTGTCCTGGTTGGCACATGAAACGACGATGTTACAGATGCTGAAAGATGCTGCTGAATTTCAAAATGCATCCATCTGTTTAACTTCCTAAAATGACTTTAAAGACTTGGATACAACAAACACATCTGCTACTTCAGCACATTAAAAAAGATCATCTGGCAAATAACTGGCAAACTGTAAACCTTTTCAGATAGCGATCCACAACGAAGCTTCAATACATGTGTAACATCTGTTCCACCTTCAGTTATACCTCCAGGCTTTGCACCTCTGGTTTCCTGAAGAATCTATGCAAATCCTGACCTTAGTCATAACCAGCTCTGTATCTCCTTATCACACTGTTAAGGAGTTTGTTCAGGAAAACATCACTGGGCATCCATCTGTTGAACCTTGTCACCCCTCAGAAGAGCATACACTACACCTGCTCTCAAACATGATCCAGTATGGAGCCATACACCAAGTCTGAAGAAAATTAACCCTATCCTAGCAAAAACCAAGACACAGGATTTCAGACAAACACCCCACTGGCAGCATGGTAGCAAGGAATTGTTAATGAACCAGGAGATGACAACTACATTCCTAACATTATTTTTAATTGAGAAGAAACTACTCCATTCCATTCTCACTCTGCAAATTAGAGTGAGCTCGGTGAAGGTCAGCAGGACAGTCGGGCCTGGAGCACTTACCCTGGGAGGAGAGGCAGAGGAATGGGGACTCGATGATCTCAGAGGTCTTTTCCAACCAGGACATTCTATGATTGTCCATCCTGGAGAAGAGATGGCTCTGTGGGCATGTAGCAACAACACCTGCTACCTATGGGGAGGTTATCAAGAAGGCAGAACCAAGCTTTACACAGCAGTGTGCGATGGGAGGACAAGGGACAACAGACATAAATTGCAACAAGAGGTTCAGAGTGGGTACAAGGAGAACCTTTCACTGCAAGGACAGCCAGGCAGTGGCACAGGTTGTACAGAGAGGTTGTGCAGTCTCTGTCCTCAAGACCCAGTTGGATAAAGCCTTGAGTAACATGGTCTGATCTCATAGCTGACCCTCTTTTGAGCAGAAGGTGAGACTGAAGACCTCCTGAGGGCCCATCCAATCTGAATTATCCCAATGATTCCTGAATAAAATAAAATGTAACATAAAAGATAAAATAATAATTTAAAAAAAAACAAACCCAAACCATCAGGATCCATTGGAAGAACCTCAAGTG
The DNA here is from genome assembly GCF_000700745.2 of Antrostomus carolinensis. Classification (NCBI taxonomy): domain Eukaryota; kingdom Metazoa; phylum Chordata; class Aves; order Caprimulgiformes; family Caprimulgidae; genus Antrostomus; species Antrostomus carolinensis. The sequence goes on from NW_010317854.1 coordinate 6,764, forward strand.
GAATTCATCTGTAAACAATAATTTGGTCCATCACAAGAAAATGCTTAGGCAGGAGGCCCAGCAGAAGATACCAGTAGATCAAATTTTAGGAATAAAACATGTTTAAATGTGATTTTTCTTTGTGGTCCCTCTCCCACATCTCTCACAAACACAAATGTGTTATCACTGTGCATTATGTGAACAGATGCTTACATTTGCAATTTACATTAACCCATTGATTGATTTACATTAACCTATACATTGATTTTGACACCAAGTACATATACCACAGTGCATTTTTTCACCCCAGGGTATAACATGTGCAGAAAGTGCAGCACCAGGACATCTCAGCGAGTTCCTTTGCTACCCACTGCATTCCTGGTAATATTCTTAAGGAATCCTGATTTCATCTGCAGAGTGCAGGTAGAGAGCTGGCAGAACATAAGACAGGAACCACAGGAGCATCTTCCAAAGATCAGAGGCCACCAGAAAGGCTGGCAGAACGTGGTGAGATACTGGAGATGCCACCCAAGGAGTCTGCCATACCCATTTGAGAGGTGAGGAGAACATGTGAGAGGTGCTCTGGCTAAATGCACAGGAAGTCTAGGCTGAGACAGACTTGCAGTAACAGGAATTAGTATGTGATACACAATATTAAAGCAAAACCTTTGAAGTGCATCATGTTGCAGCAGCACTAACACTGTTCTGGATATAAATAAATGAGAATTTTTTTTCCCCCCCCTTTAAATAGCTTATGCAATTAATAGCAGTTAGCTGTTCCTGTCTTTTTCCAATTACAGACTCAGGATAAAATGGCACATTAAGTTACCTCATGCAGTTCTGGACCACCTAATGTTAGAAGAGCAATTTGAGGTTGAGCTGCTACTGCTAATTATCCAAATTAAAAACTGAAATAGCAATGTTCACCTTTAAAAGTGAGATGATTTCCTATCTCAGAATTAACTTTCCATTGCTCTCCCCTGCCAACAATTATCAATTTTGTCTGAGGATTCCTGGACTGAAACTTTGAACAAAGAAATGCCATCATACAAAAAAACCTTTCAAAACACTTTGGGTCACTGTTTTGGGTCTTTCAAAATAAACTCATTTATTTATCCTTGCCTAATTACCTTGTAGCCACTCTGCAGAGATGCAAAATATGTGTGTTTCTATTTTGTCTTTTCTTTTTCATTTTCAGACAGCTGCATCTGCTTCCAAAACCATCATCATGTTTCCACCACGATGATAGGAAAAAAAAAAAAAATTCTTCTGCACAGTATATCGCTGCTAACACAACAATAAAAAATTACAACTGTGTATGCATATGCATGCACACACACACGTATTGTGAGCTGAATCAAAATGTGGTGATGTCTAATTTGGCCTGAGAAAACCTCAACAGCATTTCTACATAAACAGGAAAAGGTTCGACGCTATTTGCAGCACAGCATCACGCAGCCAATTCCAGTTCCTCGTGCACTGTGCTGAACAAGCATTTCCAATTCAAAAGAGTAATTAGCATAGCGTATCAAAATTAGAGCACAAGCAAATACCAAAGCTTTAACTTTGCATTAGCAAAGATCAATGAGAATTCATCACGGTAAGCCCAACACAAGCACTTGCTGCTCAAACACACTGGGAGTGCTGGGACAGGCAGCCCTTTGCCAAAACACTTGTGTTGCTCATAGGAAGCTTCAAATCCCACCAGGGGATAATTAAATATCAGGTATTAATTTTTATAAACACCATCATCATTTTATAAAGCAGACTGAGATTCCCCACTCTAATACCTTGTTCTCAGTTGCTGATCATTTTGTCAAACTTTAATAATCTGGTATGAAGTGTACAATGCCAGAGCCCACCTCAGCCTAAAAATTTTGAAATGTTTTAGCCAAAATGTCACCAGAACCAAGGTAGAACAATACATCATTACTCAACCACATACAAGAGCACCAGTGAACTTTGTTTTAAGAAGCTCTGGCACTCCAAAGCTTTGAACAAGGAAATTGCAATTAGGCAAGATAGTGATGTTTGTGGCAGAAATAAGTTTAACATGGTTTCTCTGAAAACACACACACAACACAACCAATTTAAAAGTCATTTAATTTGACAAATGCTCCATAAGAACATTTAAATTCAGCTGCTCAGATTACTGAGCCCATCCTCCTGAACACTTCCCCTCTCTGCTCCCACATGTGAGGGTGCTGCTCAGCTGAGCTGAGCTGAGCACTGCCCAGCCCAGAGCGACCAGAAGAAACACACTTCTCTGTAACTGGTAAGATCTACTGAGCCCATCCTCCTGAATGCTTCCCCTCTCTGCTCCCACAAGTGAGGGTGCTGCTCAGCTCAGCTGAGCTGAGCTGAGCACTGCCTAGCCCAGGGTGACCAGAAGAAACACACTTCTCTGTAACTGGTGTGAGGGTGCTGCTCAGCTGAGCTGAGCTGAGCACTGCCCAGCCCAGAGCGACCAGAAGAAACACACTTCTCTGTAACTGGTATTTTGGGAACTTGTATGTGAAAACAAACTCTCCTTCCAGTAAGCAGTGCCATTCCTGTTGGTTCCCAAGTGCTATGGATGACAGCACTACCTGTATCTAACTCCAAAGCCGAGTTGGACCACAGCAGAATGAGCAAAAGGAGGAATTTAATGAAGGAAACATAATGAGGCTCAAGGAGGGAACTTGTAAGAGGGGCTGAGAGCATGGACTATGGAAGGGCACAGAGATGGAAACTGGTTCCAAAGAGGAAGGTCTGAAGAGCAGAGCCAACAATGGGAAAAGGACTGGGATGAACACCCAGGTATAAAAAAAAGAGACAGCAGTAGGATATGGAAGTCCTGAACCTATACAATACTACACAGTGTATGCCCCAAAACCAGCTTCATATTTTATGCACAAAGTGAGTAAAAAACTTGTTTTCACTTTGCCAGTGTCTCAGTCCCTTATCTACATAATAGAGATGATATCATCCCCATAATCCACCAAATCTCATCCAGGGACGAGGTGAAGGTACGTTAATGCCAATACAGTATTTAGGTATTATACCAATCAGCAGTATTTGCTGAGGGGTGGCTTAACTGGGGACTTTGGTCAGTGTTGGGTTAATAATTGGAATCATTGATCTTAAAGGTCTTTTCCAATCTAGACAATTCTATCCACTGTGAAGAACCTATGAGGAAAAATCCATGGGTGTATGGGGGATGGAGGGGAAGAGAAAATAAGAATCTTGTGTTTAGAGAAGAATTTAGTTAAGTACATTAAATAATGCTTAGAGTCTCACACACTGTTCTTTTTAAATAAAACATACTATGAAATAACTGCTTGCTAACTCACTGCTGTATAAGGTCACCACAGAAAAACCAGTATATAATCCTGCCCTTCAAAATCGTATCATCCTGACAAAAAGCCTTTATGCCATAAATGCAAAAAGCAGATACCTAGGACCTCTGGCATTTCCTAAACTTTGGATCCTTAACCTTAGCATTTCAGCAATCCTAATAATCTTTTAACACTTTTGTTTGTTTAAGGAATTTATATTGTTTCCCAATGTACATGAGATAGTAGATCAAAGAACTTCAGACGCTTGCATAGAAGATTCACAGTGACTATTCGTTAGCTGGGAAGTCAGCAGAACTGCTCACAACCCACAGGACCCACACAAATGCCCCTGTAGCCTGCCCCAACCCTTTCAGCATGGACAGGATGCACACCTCTCTGATAATCATCCTGCCATGGGCACACCAGCAACCCTAAGGTCATCCATCATCTTCCTGCGATGCCGTGATAAGTCCCACACACACGCCTCTCTTTCTCCAAGGTCATCATCTTACAGTGATGCTGGGGTAAGTCCCACACACCTCTCTTTCTCCAGGGAAGAAGCAGGCACAAGACCAACTCCTGCAGCCATATATCTGAAGAGAGTGAGAACGTATTATCAGCTCAGCTGGGATCACCACCCCGCAGTGCAAAGCCACCAGCTGTAAAAGGCGCGCTCCAGCAACCATCACACCCTACACCGCAACTTCCCTCTGTCAAGTGACAGCCAAGCCTTTTCCACACCTACCTACAATGTCACCTGCAAATGGGTCACCAAACCTCTGACCCAGTCACAGCAGCAGCCAGGCTTGCTCCACATGACAGCCTGGCATCTACTCAGCCAGGCTTGGCAGTCACGTCTGGCACCAGCTTTCTGAATAGCGAGCAGGCAGGGGGAACAAATAGCAGATGGCTTTCCCTATCTGCACAACAATTTAATCACGGTGGTCTTGACGAAGCTGACGTGCTCCATGCCATCTACAGCCGCGCTGCAAGGTGAGCAAGCTGCTCCCTTCCAAGGGCAGCCTTTGCAACCAGCCAGGCTGCAGTGCTCAAGAAGTGTTTGAAGGGTCTGCAGCCAGGACACGAGCTACACGTACTCAACTTGAATTGCAAAATGAGAACAGAGCAAGATGGATCTGACCAGTTCAGGAAAAAGGAAAAGCACTTTATATTGCAGGAGAGATGGGACACTGGAAGTCATGAGCACAGTATGAGCAGCCAGCACCACCGCCAAGCTCCCCTATGAACATAGTCAGGCTGGCCTGACAGCTTGGCAAACACCTCAAATCAGGCTTCCCAAAATAGAAACAAGCAAAATTAGTTGCTGCTTTGGAAATGTGTTCCTTCGTTTTCTTTTAATGAACTGTAAAACTGGATAAAAATATCTTCACACTGTCCAAGGAAATGTGACAGCTATGTTAACACGAGGCCCTCAAATATTGAGATGTTAGTGGACAGAAATTTAATTTAAACATGGAAGTAATCTCTACTGCTGCAGTTAGTGCTGATCTAGGTTGGTGTAATGTACCCAAAGCCAGGCTCCTCGGCATTAAAGGGGACGTGGAGGTGTCCTTACTGATAATGTGGGCAAGTCCAAAGGAAGAGAGAGTTGGTACTCCAGGGCAAAGGTGGCAATTATTCTCCTAGTAAAGAACTGAAGCTATTACTTGTGGCATCTTTTACCAGCCTCACTTTGAATTAAACAAACAGTTTAAACTGGTCAAGTTTTGGGCTCCTCAGCAAGACAACAGTAAAACCCAGAGCACCACAGTTGATTTTCTATTTCCCAAAGGAAAGTTCTCTAGGTTAGTCTACAAACAAGGGCTCTTTGACATATCTAGGGACTTACACACATGGATGCAACAGCAGTTAAACAAAACAGCCATAATTATTTCCAAACCTGTATAAATCACAACAGGGGAGCAGGTGGAAGTGGAGATAGACAGACGAAGTTTGACAAATGGAAGAGACAAAAACCACTGGAAAAAAATGTTGGTATGTGTAAGCAAGCTAATGAAGAGGAGAACTAAATAAATAAAGTAAAATAAATCGATTATATATATATAAATAAAATAACAGCTTTCTCTTTTGATGTGACTATCTGTTTTGATTTTGTGTTTATGGAACCGCATCCCAAACAAATCAGAGGAAAAGTGGAGAGGGTTATGCAGATAATGTTGTTGAGGGAAGGAAGAAATAAAGGAAGGTACTGTTTATCTTTCCTTTTACTCTCAGTATTTTGATTCCCTGCCCCATAAACAGGAGGGTGAGCAAACTCTAATGCTATTTGCAACTTTGAAAATTTAGTTCTGTTCCCCTGATCCAAAAAAACCCAGAAAATATTAATCCTCTTACACTTCACCACCTGGAGTCAGAGCACAAAGGGCAGGGGTTTCAAATGTGTGTGTGCACACAGGTGACCTTTGTGTGGCAGAGCTGTGCTAGGAGCAGGTAATGACGGCAAAATAAAAGGCATCTCTGAATAGAACAATGTAGAAGCAAATTCAATCGCTAAGGACATCAGCTGAAAACAGTCCTCAGAAACAAAGAACCAGCCACATTCGAGCAATCTTTCATATTTGTATCAAATAAGTAATTGAGTCATGGACAGGGTAAAAGCTGGGAGCACAAACAAAGCTCATGAGTTGAAGCTGGAAACTGTCCCAATGGTCCCATATTTCAGCTCCCTCTTTGCTTGCTATTCCTCCCACTCGGGGTTTAAGCATGGCACCAAAGCTCGTTATTAGCCTGTAATTAAGGCCATTAGAGCTCTTGAATTCAACCTGAAGTCATACTTGGACAAACCTGGCAAGGCAGCAATAATGATCCCCTTGGAGTAATCAAAGTATTGCTTCATAAGATGCTGATAGAAGATGGTCCCTTTGTGCCAAGGGGCCTGCAAGAGGGCTCACTTGAGAGAAACTGTTATCTTACACACTATAAATACATGAAAATAAGATTACAGGCAACTGTTGTGACAGCAATTAGCTTACCCTGTCAATACACCCCCTCACACTCTGCCCAGATTTTTTAGCTCCCTGGTGACTCAGAAGCAAGAGTGACATTGCCAAACCTACTTCTGTGCATTTCCCGTCCGCTCCTGTTATCCGAGGACTGCCCTCATCCTCACCTGACTTCACTTGGGCTATCAGATATACAATTGAGCATCCTCCAGTGTTTGTGAAGCGATGCAGAACAGGATAGCCCGTTTATTGTCCTCGCTCAGCTCCATGACATTGCAGCACATGTTAATCAGTAGCAATATTAACCCAAAGCGAGATGTTTGAAGTATTCCCACTGAAAATCAACCACAGTCACTTGGCAATGTTAACTCCTGCCCTATTACATATTATTACTAATCCTAAGCATTCTGTAAGATAATTGTCTGCATTCATTACTTCCAGTAAGAAGCCACTGAGTGGGAGAGAAAGAACCATTTTTTACATTACTCTGGGTTTGGATACTTGATATGGTTATTTGCCAGATAACCCAGTGGTTATTTTTATTTACACTGTGTGTAGTTGCTTTAGCCATGAATGAAGATCCAAAACTGGTGCCAACTACAAAGTAACTGCTACTATATGCAAGAGATGCACAAGGATATGCTGTAAAATGTGACTTCTAGCCACGAAGCTATTGATGGGCAAAGTATGGTCTGCTTACTTCTTAAAAGAAAAAAGAAAACGTTGCCTCACAGTCAAAATCAGGCTGGGCACTCTCAAGAGCTAGGGATAACGTATTTCCCCTGGGATAAAGTATTTTAAAATATAGGTAACAGGAGACAAAATCCTTGGGCAGTAACTCCCAGATCCTTGTGGGTCCCTTCCAACTCACAACATTCTATGATTCTATCAGGATGTACAGAAAATCTACATCAAGACCTTTGTGCTTCCGTTTTAGCTCAGTCTCTTGAAGCACTTCACAAGGATGACTCGGCATCTGCAAAGTAATTATTCTGCTCAGAGATGTCCTTCATGAGATAGAGCAAGTATTGATCGATGGAGTGAGAGAAGTCTTACACTCTTTGTACCTGTTATGAAAGGGTTGACCTCTGCTGAGATTCCTAAACTACAGCAACTAGAGACATCTAGCTGCTGCCACCCTTGAGCAGCATCGAGTAGCCCAAGGTCACGGTGGAAGGGAAGGAAGCGGCAATGCTGTGACCAGATTGCACGTCCATGTCCCAGCAACCTGTGTAGAGCAGGGATGGAAGCCTGTCCCCTTCCTGGGGACAGCCCTGGCACCCTGCAAGCCCACTCCCACGCACACTCCCACTCCCAGATGGCCTCCAAACGTCCTTTCCAACATACGTTATTTTAGGATATTGGCAATTAAGCCACAAAGCCAGACTCTTTGCCTCCCAGTCAGAAGTGCAACTCCCTATCTTCTCGTAAAAGGTAGAGAAAAACAAAAGAAAGAAAAGCATCCCTACCAAAACAACAATAATAATAATAACAATAAATATTCCTGTTCCTACAGCTAGTCACCTAAGCATTCAAAATACCACCCATGAGTTTGTTCTGCTGACAGCTCTGTGGTTTCACCTGCTGCTTTTCCTCGCCCTGAGTCTGGCAGGCAACGAAAGGAGGAATGGAAATCATCTGTGAGCAGACAAGCAGCTGAAATTAACAGTAATGAGAGCAGCAATAGTACAGCAAAAGGCACGGGCAATGTCATGGGCAAACTAAGAGCTAAGACTTCCAGCTCACTGGTCAACAAGCTCTCGTGTTGGGATTTTTCTCATGTAATTTGTGGTTTGCTTATGATTTGGGAGATGGCACTGGGACTCCAGTAATTCAGAGGAGGGGAAAAGGCAGCTACAGAGCTTCAAGCCAGTTTAGTGATGAGTTCCATTAAACTTGAGAACCTATCATTCAGAACATTTTCTTTCCAAGATGGTGATTTTAAGGTCCATCACCATATCTACCCTAAAAATCTGTGCCTTGAGGAGCTAATTGTTTTTGCTTTAAACCTACTAAAGTGAAGGAAGAAACACAGTGACTTGCAGCAGAGAATTCTCTCAATTTCTGTCCTTCCCGGAAAGAGAAGATTGGGCAAAAAGATTAATCAGATAAATTGAACTGTGTTAGAGACAGGGACCAGACCTTTGTAAGCTCTCAAGCAATCACTTGAATTTAAATGTCTGTAGCAACTCAGTAAGCTCCCAGCAACATGGACATTAACCAGCCATTTCTGAAGCCTAGCACAGAAAGACAAGGGCTTTTTTTGCTTGCCTGCTTGCTTTTAATAATGGAGATACAATCCTTACGTTCTATGATTTATAATGTTCTTATCAAGGTCTTTTACAAGAAACTTTAATAACAATCTGCATGTCCATCCCATCTCATGATGCTGACTCACAGGCAGGACTGACACACTGGAAAGACGGACAAAGTCACTAGGACCTGCTGTGTGCCCCAGGTCTGACTCCAGCTTCCCATCAGACAGGCCTGGAGTTGTTGCAGTTCTCAGCAAGCCATGTACAGGCAAAGCAAAAATCAGTGCTGCTCCCAAACGAACCAGCCTGCTCTGAACTGCAGTGGTCCAGCCCCTGCCTCCCCCCCAGAAGTCACTCCTGCAGTCACGACCCTCTGCTGCTTCCAGCATAAGTCACCCATGAGTCACATCCCTCTGTGGGCTGCTACATCCCCAAATCCATCAAAACGTGACCTGCTGTTTTATGAGGCTGCCAGGTCACCGTGACGAGTTACTGGAATAGCTGAATCACCCGTTTTCCAGCACACTCACTGCTGTCATTGTCCCAGGTCTGAAACTGTCCTTGCCTCAGTGTCTCACCATGTCAGCCTGTGCAGAGTCAGCGTTGAAGCTTCTGGCACCAGTTAAGTCTACAATAGTGAGGGAAGGCACTTGGAGAAAGGGTTTTGAGCAGAGCTATATGGGCAAGGGGCATCACCTGCAAAATAAAAAGTCCACCAGACTCCAAAGAAAAGTCAACAGGAAACCAAAGTTTACTATGAGCACAGATACTCTGCCTTAAAAGCAAATTCTTACTAATGGCTTTGTTAAATTTAATAATTAAACCCCTAGGCCAAGCTTTTGGGAAAGTGGCAAATCCCAGTTACTCTGCTATCTCAGCAGCTTCATGGTACTGAGAGGTGAGGAGCAAAAATAAATCTGATTGTGACTGACAAGCCCCTGATTCACATCTGAGGCTGACATCTAGCTATTACATCAGGTAAGTGCAGGGACAACACGGGAGGCTCTCAAAGCAGAAGAAATATTGCACAGGACTATTAATTCTTCTCTCCCTTAAAGGCAAAAGGTGTTTTAAAAAAGGCTCAAGAACCAAAGGACAAAAAACCCCAAGATATAACCTTTTTTTTAAAAAAAAGAAAGATTTTAAACCAAATATTATGCTGAAGAATAGTCTCATGGCACTGAAATGACTGGAAATGGCACAAGTGATAAATATACGGAGATTTTCCTTTCAGATATTCAGCTCAACCCTACAGTTCTATAGCAGACCACACAGGTTTGTCTATTCCTCCCTCTGGTCCCTTTGCTCTTTCTACTTAATCCTCAGATAAATCTCTGCTCCTCACGCCTGCTGTCATTAACGAATGGCATGAGGCTGGGTTACCATTTCTTTTCCTTTCTGGCCTGCACTAATACAAGTGACACCTTTACAGACTCCATCACCACTGGTTCATTGATTTCTCAATGCATTTTAATCTGGCTCACCCAAAGGAAAGAGGCTTCCCAGTTTCACCTCCTGGCAGACATGAACAGTGAAGTGATTCCAGTATCAGGCTGCAAATACCATAAGGAAATGTTTCAATACCAGTGATTTTTGCACTCAAGTTGAAAGAAACAGCAAGAAAAACACTTATTGCTAGAGTTTTGCAAACAGCATGTCTTCTCTCCACCACCCTCACTGCAAACCATGTATTTTGGGCCTAGATGGGTATTTAGAATCATAGAATTGTTTGCTTGGAAAAGACCTTTGAGATCATGGAGTCCAACCATACCTGTCCACTACTAAACCAGATCTCCAAGCACCCCATCGACCCGTCTTTTAAACACCTCCAGGCATGGTGACTCAACCACCTCCCTGGGCAGCCCACTCCATACAGAATCACAGAATCGTTTGGTTGGAAAAGACCTTTGAGATCATGGAGTCCCACCATACCTATCTGCTACTAAACCACATCTCTGAGCACCCCATCTGCATTGCTCTCAGCAGGTAACACCATAACTCTACTGAGAAGCCAGCTGATCTCGTGTCCCACGTTACAACAGTCGCTATGTCAGTCGATTGCTCCCATCGACACGGCACGACACAACAACTGCCATCCTTTTTTGCCAGACTTCTTCCACCTCGATAGCCATGGCAGCAAAGCTTCCCCCCACCGTGCTCCTCAGAGCCAGGCTTGGAGCACACTCCTTCCAGAGGAAGAGCAATGTTTCTACAACTTAGCAAAGCATGATTCCTAAACTCTAAAAAAAAAATAAAAAAAGAATGACTATGCCATTATAAATAGCCATTTTGGGACATAAACTGGAGTTGGGCACATCTTATCTTCACATAAACAACGTACACATTCTAGAAAAATCCCTGAGGGAGAGATGAGTCTGGCCAAAAGTAGGAAGGGCCTTTGCTAAGATGAGAGGATGAGGCGCTTAAGCGTGTGTATGTGAAGATGAGAAGGCAACAGGGGGGATCTTCTTGCGTTGGATAAGTACCTTATCACAAAAGATCTGGGGGGATCACAAAGATCTGGGGGATGGATAAATTTGAACTAAGCAGCAACTATCCATCTGGGGGATGGATAAATTTGAACTAAGCAGCAACAGAAGAACACATGGACAATCCGAGGTTTTACAATAGAAGTAATTTATATTAAACAAAACTGTGATGACCTATCCCAAGTGGGCTGCTATCTAGCCATGTGGATTATTTTTGTCCAGGAGACCTCTGCAGCATGTAAATAACTATAGAATGGTTTGGGTTGGAAGGGACCTTAAAGCTCATCCAGTTCCAACCCCCGTGCCACCAGCAGGGACACCTTCCACTAGACCAGGTTGCTCAGAGCCTCAACCAACCTGGCCTTGAAACACAGTAGTAATTCAATAGAAGTCATACATAGAGTTGTTGTGTGAAGCACGATACCTCAAGGAAAAGCCGTATCCCTCAGACATGCTAAACCCTACTTGTCAGCCTCAACTCTGCCCACTCTTCACCTCCCCAGGGATGGGGACTCCACCACTGCTCTGGGCAACCTGTTCCAATGCTTGACAACCCTTTCAGTGAATAAATTTTTCCTTATATCCAATCTAAACCTCCCTTGGTGCAACCTGAAGACATTTCCTCTTGTCCTATCACTAGTTGAGAGAAGAGACCAACACCCACCTCACTACAATCTCCTTTCAGGTAGTTGTAGATAGCGAGAAGGTCTCCCCTCAGGCTCCTTTTCTCCAGAAACAACCCCAGATCCCTCAGCTGCTCCTCGCTAACAGAGTGCTTCCTTCTCATCTCTAAATACTTAAAACACCACAGCTTCATCAAAACACCCCGGGATCCTTGTTTAATTGCACCTTGCAAATGTTCTTAACACGTTTTTACTGAACACTAAATGTCCAGCCTGTGTTGTTAAGTAAAAGCAGAAGCAATCTTGAAGCCTAGCATTTTTTTCCCCTCTCAAAAACCTAAATAGGCTGAAAATCCTACATGCCACATAAAGAGCAACTCACTGGACACCTTTCTTAAGGGAAACTCTTGCCAATGGCCAAAAGCTGGTGTTTTATTTTTGTTGGACTGAGTGTTGGACGGCTCCTTAAACCCGTTGAGATGACATTTGGACCTGCTGCTGCGGTTTCATCGCGGGTGCCTCGACTTTCCTGTCCTAAACAGGAAGCCCTTGTCAATACAATACTATTTAAGCAGTGGCCTAGCTAGCCTGTGCCATGTCTAGATAATTCAGCCTAATGAGGGATTATTTCCTGTGTTCGTGGCTGACAATACCCGAAGACGTTGTGGGGTTGTGCAGTGATATAAACTGAGCTATATTAAGCTGATAGCATGGAGCTATTAATTTTCAGTAGAGAGCAGAAGAGAGGATGGGTACTGCCTTCCACCCCCTACAAGTCACTGAGATTTGTATCTCAGCCAGGAAAAAAAAAAGCCCAAACCCCCAGGTTTTCTGAGTTTAGGACTGACATCTTTGCCATGTTCCCTGCGCTCCATAACCTCACCTAGAGGTTAAAATGCAGAGGCACATCTGAAGCAACGGACTATCGTGTAAGTGTGATCACAGGCTAATGGGAGTTCAGTTTTGTCCTCAGTTGGTGCAGCTGGACTGAAACTAATCCTGTTCCTGATACACAGCAGCAAAGGTCAGTCTGAACAAAAGATAAGGATCAAATCTCAGGCAAAACTAAAGAGTAGCTCCTTGGCAGTTTCACCCCTGGGGAGCTGCTGGTCTCTGCGAGAAGCAGGTATGTCAAAGAGAGATGTACACTCACAGTCACCTGTGGGTATGAGGTAAGGTTGGGTGTTCCCTTGCTCCACCAAAGGGAGCTGAGCCCAGACCTGAGCCAGTGGATTATTAATATCACAATTTAATATCTTTTCCAATTTCAGAATATGAGCCACATATTCTGATAACTGAAGAGTTACTCCTTCAGTTATCCAGTGTCTTATGTGGACATTATGGATGACCGACTCGCTCACCAGCAACTAAATCAATCAATTGGCTTAAGCCAATATGCTGTAGACTGCAGCATATTTATCACAATGAACTACCCCTCGATGGAGAAGAAACACTGATGTCCACAACATGTTGCTGTATAAACAAGTCTGTGTGTTCCAGATGAAGGAAATGAAGAGTGGCAATGCAGCCCATCTAATAATTCTGAGCCAGCTGTCAGTCCAGCTAAGAAAACAGCAGATCAAAAGCAAACTATTTTTTTTTCCTTTGTGCATTCATGCACAGAAGACATTTTCTTATCATCCTTCTTTCCATTTTAGAATATCATCATTTAGATATGCAAATTATTAAAGCCAAACCAAACACTTCAGTTATTCTAAGACCACGTATCCTCTTCACTGGTCTTTACTGGGCAGAATTAGAAGCCTGCCTATCATTTCTAGCTATACTGCTATTCAGTTCTACAGAGAAACACATGGAGAGCTGCATGAGACGTGGATTAAAAAATAAAATAAAATAAAATAAAA
>NW_010317855.1:0-214 GCF_000700745.2 Antrostomus carolinensis
TAAATATATTTTTTAAAACAATATAAAATGTTAAGACACTTCACTTAAATGTAAAGAGTTGCTTTTTTTTTGCAATCCAAAGAAATTGCATCATGATTATTATTATTATTATTATTTTTTTGTCCTTTTTTTTTCTCTTTGTTACTCAAAAAAAGGCTCGTTCTTCTGTACAAAAATGATTGAGATACAAAAAAAGAGAGGGGGGGGGGGGGGA
>NW_010317855.1:347-627 GCF_000700745.2 Antrostomus carolinensis
CCCACGTGTGCACCCACAGGCACCCAGCTCACTGTGCGATGGGTGCTGCACACAAGTGGTCACGCACCCTGGGGACACCCTGGGGTCCCCAAATCTTGGCAAGGCTGGGGCTGCTCCCCCCCAGGAAGGATCGTGGGGACATCAGCTGTGGTGCAGGGTCCCCAAGTGGTACCTCTGCTGGGACAGGGGGCTCTGGGGACATGTCCTGCCTGCTTGTCACCAAGGGTGGTTGGAAGGGGACAGAGGGCCAGTAGTGTCCCCAGCGCTGTTGGAGCCCCGT
>NW_010317856.1:0-23374 GCF_000700745.2 Antrostomus carolinensis
TGTGCCAGGGCAATTTTAGGTTGGACATTAGAAAAAGGCTCTTCACCCAGAGTGTGGTGGAGCACTGGAACAGGCTCCCCAGGGAGGTGGTCATGGCACCAAGCCTGACAATATTAAAGAAGCATTTGGACAACACTCTCAGACACATGGTCTGAACTTTGGGATTGTCCTCTCCTAGGGCAAGAGTTGGACTGGATGATCCTTGTGTGTCCTTTCCAACTCACAACGTTCTATGATTCTATGAAACCTTGCAGACTGGCTGCTTGTCATGCACAGCCCAGTTCAGTACTAACCATTCCACGTAGCTGCAGACTATGCAAAAATGTTACTCTTTTTCACTGCTGATAAAACATTTGGGCATCTATTACTGAATCTGACTAAAATAGTAACACTTTGGATTACAGTGCTTTTGAACTGCTATGGATGCTGTTTAAGAAGGAGGGTCATTGAGAATTCAGGCATTAAAACTTTGATCTGTTGAGATTAATGGCAAAATCTCAGAGGCTTTCAACACAGAGCACCTACATTTGTTGTACAATAGGCAATGAGCACAAATTGGAAAACATTAAATCATATCTCAACACAAGAAAACACTTTTTTTTTTTTAAACTGTGACAGTGGTCAGACACTGGCACAGGTGGCCCAGAGAAGTTGTGGAGTCTCCATCCATGAAGACAGTCAAAACTCAACTGGGCATGGTCACGGACAGCCTGCTTCAGCTAGACTTGCTTGAGCAAGGAGTTGGACTAGGTGGTCTCAAGAGGTCCTTTCTAGCCCCAGTGATTCTGTGTTGTTGGACCTTTTTTCTTTTAAATAGTGCATCAGCCAGATCTGTAGTTAAATAGTTGCAGGGCACAATTTGTGCTTTTTCTGCTCTTTCATGTCTGTGTACTGCCATTTGGTAATGAGTTCATAGAAATGAAAGCACAAAAAAAAGTAACTTGTAACAATCACTATTCAATTAAAAATGTCATTGCACTCTGAGCCACAGTGAGTAATGTTGTACTCAGCATGTGTTGCCAATATGATCTTTTCAACTTCTTCCTGGTGCATTTGTGAAGTCATGAGTTCATGAGCCTTGGGGTAGGATGTCCCAGTCTGAACAGATTAATCTTTGAAGCCTTTAGGGCTATTAAGAGTTATAGGAGATACGGCTGGGGCAGACTGGATCTGCCTTAAATTGGTTGTGATTACTCAGTAGGTGCAGGTGTTTTCTTAATCAGCATTGGAGCTGATGATGGTGAACAAAAAGAAGGCAAGGGAAATGACCCTGGGCAACTGGGAATATTGCAATTAGAACTAAGTAAGCTAAAGAGATCAGACAGAAAATGCAAGTGTTAGCTGCAAATTTTGTCTATCTATTAAAAATGTCTAGCTGTTAAAATGTAATGCTCTTCCTGCTTATTTTTTTATATTGTTTGGTGTGTGAGGATTAGGTTCCCAGCGTACTAAATGTCCAGGAACTTATTCTTGGTGGTAACCTGTGCAAGCAAAGAGTAGTGGCTAGTTAATCCGTTAGTGTAAAATTAGCAGATAAGTTTAACTATATTGCTATTCTACTTCTATATGTATCTGTATTCTAAAGGCAGTCACTTTAGTTATTTTAAAAACAAAACATAAAAGCTCTGATTTAGGTTATGTTACTGACATCTGGCTGTTATGATTTTACAGATCTTCTGTCAGCTCCCTCCCTCCCTTCAGTATGACAGTGTGGGAATAACGTGTCTGACTCTGATATGTATGTATGTATGTGCTTCACTTGAAAACCAGATGAGTTGGTGTGTAAATTCTGTGAGAAAATTGTCTTAGAGATAATTATGGAAATACACTTCACTCTGAAGAACTTCGCCTTTATAATTGCAGAAGGATGCAATGATAGGACTTTGTTTTATCTTGGGAAGGTTGATAAAATGATAGAAAGACGTGTTTTACTGCTGCATTTATCTGACAACACTGCATCTTGTATTTGCATGGCTTTTGTTCATTCCAAATTCCTACCAAATTTCGGCAAGCAGTGGGAAAAATAGTAGAACTGTTGTCTCCGTTGTTCAGGAACAGTGGTACAGAATACAGAAGCCAAGTTACAGAATGTGCTAACTTAAATAGATCCTATGGCATGCAAAGAGATTCATTGTTCTTTATTACTACAAGTTGCTACTTCCACCTCTTATTCTGAAATACTTTTTAAAATGCTGCTGGTGTACTATGTATTCTAATGCAAAGTCACACTGTTTGGTTGTTTAAAAAAGATAAACAGACAACAGAAAACCTGTATTTGGAGATAGCAGTCTGCCTTGACTGATCCCTAAACTAAACTGGTGTGCTTTATTTTAAAGTTACACAAAGGTGAGAGCAATGAGAAGACTGGTGACTTCAGTGTAATGTGTCTGTCCTTCTGCTGTGACTTACTGAGCGGTACTTTATAACCCACATTCCAAGACTGCACCTTTCCTGGGGGAGGGATAATTAAGAACAAGGGTATGTCAAAGAACATTTAACCCAGTTACAAATGCAGGATTTAATCGGAGTACTCCATGCTCCCATCCTGCAATCAGTCATAACTGTACTTGTGTGGTGAAGATGGGAAGATTCATACTTCCATTCTTGGGAGTATTCAGATAGTTAAATATGTGGCTGGTGTCACATGCATAAGAAGACAGAAATTAGGAAATGAGCTACACTTGATTCAGTGTACTTTAAATAATTGTTCATAGAACAAAGAAATGTTTCCAAGACGGAGCAAGTGAAGTAAGTTGATGACAAATGATGGAGTATCTTGCCTATGACCTATGCCTGTGTAAGTTCTCCATGTATTTGTTTCTTCTGTACCTCCTTAACGTATTTGAATTAATAATAAGCAATCTCTTTATGTGGCTGTGTTTATTGGTAAGTGTAAAGCATAAATTCTCTGAGGGGTGGAGAGGAGCTTCCAAGTAAAAACAGTAAAAGCAAAAGCCCAGGTTCCCTGACTAACTTAAACTAGATGAGGATGGCTTTAACTTAGGCATTAGATTTTTAAGGAGCTCAATATTTGTCAAATAGCAGATACACAGTGGTCAATTACTTGTGCTTCTGGAAGGCTTTTTGAAACATCACCTTGGCAATAAAAAAGGAGGAAGCACTTGAGCATGAGTCATATTTCTCAGATGTAAGCACATGCTTCATATGCTTCACTTCTGTCCCAGACATTATAGCAGCCAACGTAACCACCCTGACATTCAAATCCAATGGTACGCAATGTTTATTTTCTGTACAGCTTTAATGTCACTCTTCTCCCTTCCTTATATGTGCACTTCATAATTTTATTTGGGACAACTAAGTTTCTGAGATGTTTTCTAACGTGGAGTCTAAAAATTACAGTTGTGGCAGTTTTCAACCCTATTCCTTTTGCTCAATTACTTTTCTTCCTTCACCCTTCCTTTTGGACCTATACAGAATAGCCACTGCTATTTTATTTTTAAATAAGAGTGTTTCTGCATAATGATTGTGTATGCACTGAGCCCTCCTGCATATTTTACTGACGGGATCCACTTTAATTTCAAATCTGTTGCTATGGAGCTGTGTAGATTTGCTTACTTGACCTGGCAACACAGGGAGTTGTTAAGGACTCAGTAGCCATGGGTATGGGAGGACAGGAGTGTGCATCGCGAGGGATGAACACACACATCTCGCCCTCCAGGAGCAAGGATGCTATGTGTGGGTTCAAGCCCATGCTATCCTCCAAGCTTGCATCCTGGAGCTTAGCGTGGAGAGGTATCACCATGCGAAGGTTTGGTGTGTTACAGCAGCCACTGCTGTGAGGTCTGGAAGGCGAGCAGTGCTGGGAGGTCTGTTGGATGGTGGTGGGGTGCAAGGGGCTGCTGGGAGATCCATCATTTGCATAGCCCAGCCCCTCCCCACATGCTCCGGAATGTTTGGGTCTCCATGGCAGTTTTGGAACTGTAACTGCCAGTTGGGTCAACAGACCCAGCGCAGCCAGTGGATCTTGTTGGAGCTCCTCTGTCTGGCATAAATCCCTCAGAATTTGGGATCCAGAAGAGGTGAAATTTGAACCTACACGTCTCCTTTGACAATCTTCAGGAGCTGTGGGCTGTGGATGGAGAGTGGCTGTCTTTCTCTGATCCAGTGACTGGTCCCAGTGCTCACAGGAGGTGGAACAGCTTTAACAGGTGAATCTGCCATTTCCCTTCTGGGGCTTCCAGGAGCTGTTTTGCAGGTGAGGGAGGTGTCAATTCATGGTCTTTGAGCCGAGTTGGTTAGGGCAGAGATGGCCTCTAATTTATCTGGTCTCTATTCCACAGCTGTAGTATGATTGTCATTGTCTCTGCCTTCACAAGTGCACGAGGGCCCTGCTTTGTTTTAAAGGAGATATAATGAGCAAAATCACTGTATCTAGTGTCCAGTCTTTCTGACCCAATACCTAAGCATTTACTTTAGGATAACTAGTACCTTGAACTCCCTGGTTATACTGACTAACTCCCTGGTAGCTAAAAATGGGACTAAGGTGGGTTTGGACACGGATGTCTACATGGATGACATCCATATTTAGTCAGATGTATCGCACCCTCATTTCCTGTGCTCCTCATCAGAGCTCTGACAACTCTGCTGTTAGCCCTTACTGAAGCCAAGTCCAGTACCTGTCTCTTTTATTTCTCTTTTTTAATTTTTTTTTTTTTTTTTTTAATTTAACAGAAAGGAGAGTCAGTCTGAGACATTCAGTTGCGGAGGAGAGTTTGTCTTTGAAGATCACGCATGGATCTTCAAGCAGGTCTAACTGGATGCCTTTTCCTCTTCTCTTCATCCCTGATAAGCTTGGGCACTCTCTGTCCTGTTCCTGAGCACCACTGCTCAAGTTGCCTGACATTACACAGGGAGATCCTGTAACCCATTTCAGGCTCTTAATTTGCAGAAATGATGTATTTTAAGGAAATTAGCTAACTAAATTGCACGGAAGTGAAAAAGGTGCTGTGTACCTTCTGTGAGACCATACTGGGAGATAATCAGAATATAAACATTTTGAGCAAAAGATGCTTAGAAACTTAGGTAAAATTTATGAGCGTATGAGGGTTTGGTTTTTTTTTAGTCTGGATTATATATGTTTTAGATTTGAACTTTGAATTTAAACAAATTTGCTTGAATTGATGTGGAAAGCATGTTCAAATAGCCAAGTACAATCTTTTAATTCTGTGTGACAAATGTTAAGATCCACATCCTTCTAAAAAATTATTTTAGATCTTGCTTAGTAGAGACGTAGGCAGTCAGTGGTTGGGCTGTGGCCTCTCAAGACATGCATCTCTTTTTGTGCAGACTCAGCCTACAGCAAAAATGGAGGATCCAGAAAGGAAGCCAGCCAGTTGCCAACAAGGAACTGGCAGTTAAAAGGTGAAAAAGCCTGAGTCCCACCTGCCCTAGAGAATGACCTGCCCAGCTGTGGGCTGGTGGCACAGGCCACCTGCAATTCAGGGTCTTGGGCACAAACCTTCTGCAGTTAGGTACTTAACTCCTTCCTGACAAAGAAAAAACAGACAAATCAAAGGAGATCCCTGCTCTGTAAAGGGCAAAAAAACTTAGTTAGATCTTGTTGTGCCTCTTGTGGAGGATGGACTTGAGTACAGTGGAGAAGAATGCCCTGACACGGGGCTGCTGGGCAGGCCAAGGGGCTGCAGGGAGTCTGCTCCCAGGGAAGCTGCTCCGCTTCCTCTAATTTAGTCAGTTTTCTTGGGGCTCTGAAGACGAGTTCCCAGCAGGCACACCGTAACTCCTTTCTCTCTCTCTCTCCCTGGCCCATTAATTGTCCCGATACCGCTCCAGAGAAAGTACAGAAAGTGGGACGCCCACCGTTAAAGGGAGATTCTCACCTGAGGATGCCTGCAGCCTCGAGCTTAGACTTGCGCTTGGTCCGTGAGGGAGCCACGGCTCAAACTGCAGACCGGAGTGAGTAGGGGATGCGGGTATGGGACTTCTGCAGGGAGCGCCTGGGGCGCTGGGCAGGGCGAGACCTGTGCCCACCGATTCATCTTTTAGCTCCAAGTGCCTTTTGCTGGAGATGCAGCTCTCCTGGGGACGTCCTCCTGCATCTGGAAAAGATGGCGGAGTGCCTGGCGTAAGAAGGGCACTGGGGCTGAGAGGCCAGAGTTGGGGCACGTATGAAAGATGGCAAAAGCTGTGATCTTCAGTTTAAAAAAAAAAAATCTTTTTGTGTATTCAAGCAGGTTTTTCCCTTGTCTGCTAATCCAGAGTGGGGTCTGAGACAAAGAGAAACCAATGCTATATACACTGCACACTCTTAAATATTTGTTTTAAAATGTGTCTGAGGTCAAGCTAGAACATGCTTCGCAATTTGTGTATTTACTGCATCGAATTTTCTTCTCCTTCTGGCTGTTTTCTGTCATTTTCAGCCCGCTTCACCTCCACAGAAAGAAATACTGTGCATATGAAAGAGGCCATTACGAATCTTCCCTGAGGAGACTTTCCTTTTTTTGTGCTCTGCTTTTAAATTACAATCTGTATTATTTATGCCAACTTTTAAAAGAGCTTTCTGATTGGCCGGTTAAAGTATTCTGAGCCTCCTCCAGCTGCACTTCACTCTGCACAGCTCCCACTAACCATCAGTTTTTATTTTAAGTCATTTTTCATGAAATGACACACATCACAGCCAGTGTTGCAGTTATATGGTTTTCTTACAGTTTTCCAGCTGTGTTCCTTTTCCCCATGATAAACAGTGTTGCCAGTGTTCATTTTTATCTTAGACTACACAAATTGCATTCCCTTAATCTCCCTTCATAAACGGTGCCCTGTAATCCTGTTATCATTATTGTTGACCTTTTTTGGAATTCCTCCAGGTTATTAATGCCTTTTTAATGAGAATCCTGGGATTTAAACTGTTTTCTGAGCAACGTTTACTCAAGAATTGATAGATTATTTCCTTTTCTATTTTCCCTTACATCTCTTATTTCTTTTTTGTCTGACATCTTACTATGTTCAAAGTGGAGCTATACAAATAACCGATCTGGGAGTTTGCTGCCAAATCAAAACATTAAAGAAAACCTTTGTTTCACACTGAACAAAGACAATATGCAATCTAAAATATTTAGGGGGTTTTTTTTATGTTTTTACACACTTTTTAAAGACGAAAGAAATTTATCAGTTTTCAAAATTAAAGCATCATTTCAAACACAATGTAGAAAATTCTGATTTTCTATTTTCTGGCCATGTTTGACTTCAAATCATAAATACTTTCAGTGCTCGCTGAACTTTCTTTTTTTGTGAACAAATTATTACCTAAAAGTTTTTTTTTTTCCCTCAAAATGGTAACTTTAAATACTTTTTGAGCAGTGTTGAGTAGGTATGTCTATATATTCCTTGTGTTTATATGTCTGTATTTATACATAGGCATGGAAAGCTGAGGGAATGTCTTTATTTTAATTATGCAAATATCACTTACTGATTTCACTGGGGCATGAAGACATCAGGTAAGTTGGTGGGTACTGGACTCAGAAGTGGAAGCTGAAGCATAAACGACCAGGCAGGCCTTTGCAGGGAGCGGAGGCATTTTGAACACTTGGCCTGTTTAGGCAGTGGTCTTTCACTTGCCTTTCTGTACCTCAAGATCTAAATCCTGGAGAAGCTGCGCTTTAGATGCCTTCCCTCTGTTTTGGTACTTGCTTAAAGTTACAGGTCTGAGCTGAGCAAGAGCCTAGGAGAAAGGAGAAATGCATGTCCAGTCCCTGTGCCAATAAAGAAACTGCAATTAAAAATCATAAAATAAAACCCAGCAGCCAGAAGAGCAGCTAGACAGAGGTTGCACAACTTTGCCCAAAACTGTAGGGCTTAGTTTTCTCAGGTGTGTTGAGTGCAAGCGCCGGGTAGAGTCTCCTGATGGAGGTGCGAGCTGTGGGAAATTCAAGCCTGTTTGGATTTCACCCTTGTAGCAGCAGGTAATGAAGACTGGCATCCCAAATTGGGTGGGGGTACGGAGGAGCTGGAGAGGGCCATGATAAGCTGAGAGGACAGGAACCCTGTCTCCTCATCCAGTCCTTACTGCTGGATGGATGCAGTGCGTGTGCTGGTGGTGTGATGGGGAGATGCTGTGCAGCCTCCTCCCAGTTCCAAGCTAAATCTGGCCCTGTGAATCCCGGGTGGATCCTTTCCCCAGGAAAGCAGAGAGCACAAGAGAGCTTTGCTTGGGCCGCTTGTGTGGAGCCTGATGCCTGTGGTGTAGTGTGAAACACCCACCCCGCTCTTGAGACAGGAGCCAGGCCCTGAGCTGTTCAGCGTTTTTAATGCTGACCCAATTCTAGTGCCTGCCCAGAAACAAGAGCTTCACACAGCTGGGAAGCTTTTCCTACTCAGACCCACAGGAGGCATTTCCCAAGCGAGGTGGCAGACAGGGAGAGTGCCCCTTCCATAATCCTGCCTGGGAGCTGGGGACCGGGCATCCTTTCACAAATCCAGCTTCCAGCCACTGCAAGGTGGACATCGCTTCCCCAAGGAGCTTGAAACACATCAGCTGTGACGTGACATAACAAAGTAGTAAACCTACTTTATAATAGCATTTCTTATCTATACCATTAGATAAAATCTATTTAAAGGACTTGAAAATTCTGCAGGGTTTGTTGCAGATTTTTTTTTTAGTCTTAGGAGCCTTGTCCTGCTTCCACACTGCAGCACTTCATTGCAGGTCTCTATTCCTCCCTTCTGAAATTCTAAGTACTAGGAAGCTGTTGGCTTTCAAAATGCGGGCAGACTGTGACTGTTTGCTTGAGTTGTCAGAACACAGGGTGACCACAAACCCACGAGGACTGATAAGCTGAAAAAGCACAAGCTTCATGTCTTTCATTTCTGCTCCTTAACAATAAGAGTGCACTTGGGGACAAAAACCAGCAAATGGCATCAGCCTCAGACCTACCTTGGCTTTGTTACTGTAAAAAATATAGTTTAGGCAACCAATCAATATACTGGGTGAGGTTTTACTCTTCTTTTGCATTGATTGCACTTGAACTCTCTTAGTTTTTTGGAATCAATTCAATGTGTGCATTACAGTAAATATTTGATTAGCTGATGACATATTTTGCCTTTCACCCTGGGACTGCAGGGTTGCTTAGTTAGTTACCTCATGGATGTATTCCTCCTTCCAGTGTTTTTCTCTTGCCTGCTGAAAACACATCAAACTGATTTAAAATGTTTTATGCACACTATGATGAAAACCATGTGTCTGATATTTAGAGTGACTGTGCAAAAGCTTTCAGCTGAATCAGGTTTAGCATGTCATTTCATGTGTTTTCATATTTGCTGTGAATGTGTGCCAGCACAGATAGTTGCTGTGCCCCAGCCAGCCCCTCTCCTCTTGCGCATGAGAATCAGATTTAGGAGATGTGCTGAAGAAGCCTCTGAAGGCCCTTTGTTAAATTTCTGCCACCAATGTGACGGGAGGGCTGGGATGTTTTCCCAGTCTGTGATGGAGTTCGCTCCCTTTCTGTGTACTGCTAAGTCATCCCTGCCAAAGATGACTTTTTCCAACTGCTAAAAATACTTCTGCCCAGCCTATCCATTTCCCTTCATACACACCAAATAGCACTGCCAGGTATATAAAAAATTTCCTGAGGTGACATTACATGCTTGGTTATAAAAGATACTTGTCTGTAGGTGGATTTACACATATGCTTTATAAAACTGTCAAGTGCAAGTTGAGTATCATGCTACACAACTCTTAGTGTATTTTTTGAACTTCCAGTCCCAATGTTTCTATTGAGATTGCTGTGGCAAAGCAGCATCCTTCCATCTCTGACCCAAAGATCCATTTTGTTTGAACAGAAAGATAAGTTCCCCAGACTGTTCCCTTGTGCTCTGTGAACATATGTTCCCCCTGACAAAGGTCATTTCAGGCTGAGAAGAGAAAATTTATTGGAGCTATTTTTAAGGTGGTGTTAGAACTGCTCAAGCTGCATATAAGAAGCACAAAAAATAATTAGGTCAGGCTGATTTCTATATGAAGAATCTCCTTAAGTTATATAAAGCAGAAAAAATCCCCAACTTGTAATGCTTTTTGTCTGTTCCAACATCCGCTTGTGGCTGCTCTAGAAATCTACAAGTTAAAAACAATTAAGAAAAACACAAGCCCAGATCATAGTGATATGCAGAATATACACCATGGCTCTCAGCCAATATCGGTAATTAGTTTGCAGTGACTGTGTTTTTAGAGAAGGGCTTGATTGATTGTGGTTTCACAGCATACACAAGTCACATTCTGTATTCATTTTGAGATCTGCAGTGCTTATAATTTGCATTAATGTAGTTCAGATTACTACCAAAACTATAGTATTTAGATGAGATCAGAAAACTACTTAATGATATAAATTGTAATTATTTTATAACAATGCTTCTTCCAAAGTAAGAAGAGTAAACAAGCAAAATGAGCAAAAATCAAGATAATTAGTTTAGATTACACAGCCAGCAGTCTGAATTGAGGAGATCATTTGTAAAATCAAGTTTAGATCCAAATGCAGGGGTGCAGGATCTGTGTTGCAGTTCTTCCCTAAAGTCTTCTGTCTGGATTTGAGCTGTAAGTCTCCCCCACCCATCAGGTTTGAATAAATTTTGGAGAGTCATAGGGAAGTTTAGCTCCACATCCCCTCTGACTGCATTTTTGCCAGCTGCCCTAGTTACCAGCTGTTAGTGGACCATGCAGTCAGCTGAAACGTGATAAACAGATCTGTCTGATGAGGGGCCACTGGCAAGCAGGCGGGTGGACATCCACCAAAGAGTGGGGAGGGCTGGCTTCACTGGCCAGCGCAGTGGGATTTGGGAGGGATGCCTCTTGGTACCCTTAGGCTTGACCATGTCAGCTGTGCCCAGCTTCTTGTCATTGTTCTGGGAGCACAACTCAGTGAATCAGAGCTCGATGACTAAACTGCATATAAAGTCAGGTGGGATGGTTAAGTACTAAAATCCAAGATTCACAGCAGAGAGCATGCCAGGAAGGAACACACCTCCAGCAGTCCACAGGAGATGCGAGAGAGGAGTGCCTGTCTCCCAGACTTAGTCACCTACTTGTAGTCCTGAATGTGCCCCCACGTGTGCCTCGGATTCGCTCTGAACCCCCATACTGGAGCTAGACCATCTCTGGGTGCAGGCAACCAGCACATCCCATTCCTTGGACATAACGGCCAGCACTAGTGCTACCACCCTGTTTTGTGTGAAAGCCTGAGGAAAAGACCCGAGTTCAGTGCTGTTTTGAGACCAAAGGAGTTCAAATCCACACCTCTCTTAGTGTTCAGCATTCCTGAGCCACTGTGAGCTACTGGTCATCCTCAGCTTCCTCCACTGACTCTAGACCTCGTGGTAGTAGAGAGTATGAGACGTGGGCAGAGGGAGAGTATGTGGGAGCAGCTTCTGTCACCCAGAGACTTAGAGCAGTCCACTTGAAGGCGAACCCTGTGTCCTGTTCCTTCCTCCCAGGATTGTGTCTGCTTTTACCTAGTTTGGTGTAAAACAAAATAGTAAATCCAAAATAAGAGTCTCACGTATGGTAATAGCAAGTCAAGTAAGTAATAAGCCGAAGGCCAGGAAGAGGAACCAGAACCCACTGTCAGCTGTGGGCTTGAGAGTGTGAATCCAGTACACTTCCTTCCCACTAGGAGACTTTGCCCTGGAAACGGGTCATTTTTAAGGGTGTTATCTGAAGAAAAGCCTGAAATGCTAAAGCAAGACTTCATCACTTCTTTGCAGCTTCTTTTTTGTTACCTTTGTCAGTGCATGGTGAGCAGTGTGGTTTTCTTTCCTAGATTGCTTGTGGTGTACAAAAGCAATCTTGCAGGAACAACCCCACGTGAAATAGAAAAGCAGCAGGAGTGTTTCCTGGAAATACGCTGCTTATGCTGTTAAAGATGGGAACTCGAGATGTAGCTGTGAGTTAAAGGTTTCCAGAAAGTAAATATCTTACAAATACAGGTCCTTTCAATAGTGGGCATGACAACTGAATTCTCTCTGCTCTTCCAGCTGCTTCTGCTGGCTTTGCTGGAGTTTTTTAAGGAAGCCAGGCCCTGTCTCTTCCCCTGGGGTCTCTAAATGAAGCTACCTACAGAGGCAGTGTGCCACTTACTCCTCCAGTTGCTGCATGGGGCTGGTGAACGTGTGTGTGTATTTTGGTCTCTTTGCCATCTAACAGGATGCTTTTGAAGGCAAGGAAGCTCTGCAAATTTAAGTGCTTTACATTTGGAGGACAAACTGTCTCTGTCAGCACTGCTTTATTTACAGCTGTGTCACTGGGGGTCTATATGCAAAACCTAGCATCAAGAATGATATATACTTACAGAGGTGGTGTATGGAGTCAGAAGACAGCTAAGGTCTGTAGTTTATGTTCTATGGCCGCTCTGAAATAGTGGTGAAGTTGCAAATAGACAGACTTACCCAAAAAGACTAAATTTTAATAAGCTCATATGCCTCCTGAGTTTTGGGAATCGAGTTCTGTGGCTCAGCTCTCAATGTTCCTGTCACAAATCTTACTTGAACTTTTTCCTTTTTTCCATATTTTGATCTTACTAATAGCAAATGGACACTAAAAAGCACACAGGAAAGTTTGAGCCTTATGCTTATAGATGGAAAAAGATTAAATGTTTCTCTGTTCCATGCCCAAAGCGTGGGCGCGAGGGCTGCACGGCACGAGTGGGATGAACGCGCACCAGTGCCAGCTGGAGCCCTACCTGCCCTTGCACAGGCAGCTCTTTCTGCCTCTCCCCAGCCTCGGATGCCGTACGTGCAGCACAAGCATTTCCATCACAGCATATTCCTAAGTTGTCTCGCCTGCAGGCAGGCTCTCTGTACTTTCACACTGAGTGGCCAAAGCATGGAAGAATATGTATGAGTGAATTTCAGAGGAGATACTGCTGATGCTGGCGGCTCAACGTGTAGCATCTTTTGCAGGAAAGGGTGGGTAAGACAGTCCTCTTAACAGGAAACTCTCAGATCAGAGCTAAGCAAGTGTTCTGGACAGTTAGGACAAAAGAGTATGTTTTTAAGAAATATCAGGCTCTTTCATGGTTAACGCTGAATCGGTGGGCTGTTCTGGGGCAGCATGTGTGAGCTTTTGCAGTCCCATTGTCACAACAACAAAAGTAGTCAACAGGCATCCTTAGGGAGCTGTCAGCCTGGAGAACAACGTTAGGAGAGATGAGAGGCCATGCTCAGCTCCTGCCAGCATTGCTGCTAGACAAGGAGTTTCACCTCTTTGTTAAGAAATTTGAAAGGCAGAAGTCACATTTACCCAGGAGAATACATTGTAATTGATATTTTATGGATAGATGCTGTGCTATTTTGCTTAGAGATGTCTACCAAATAGGAGGAAGTATTTTTTAAAGTCTCCTAGTAACATTGCTGTCGAACTCTGCTACACAAAAAGCTGGCTTGAACATCTCTAACACACCTTGAATCATTATTAGCAGTGACCCCTTTAATTTATAAATATAGATCCTTTAAATAGCCACATACCTAATTTTAAACGTAAGTAGTCTCCTGTGCTCAGTGTTAAGCTGGTGTGTAGCTGTTATCAGAACTGGGGCCAGGAAGGTTAATTCATGCTTTGCAGACACAGTTCCTGGTCTCAGATGGAGTTCACTCTCTCCGAAAGCCCAGTCTTCAATGTGGTTGCGTCTTCAGGCTCTGCTAACTCTTCTCAGCAGTGCCCAGCTCGGCAGCCCTTCCCAGCACTGTGCTCCAAGCCAGGCAGATCAGGGAGAGGTGATTATCAAGCCTGTCTTCCTTGAAATGCTTTTGATAGCGAGATCTGATTATGATGTGATCTACTTAACCAGAGATGAGCCTTGGCTGGGGCTCCTGCTCTCTGTGCTGCAGTGAGGACTTGGCTTAGGAAAGCTGCTGGCGTCTTGCAAGGGCAGGAATGTTTTGGGGACCCAGACACTGAAGGTATGACATCCATGTGACGTGTTAACCTGTTCAGGTCTTGTTTGGAAAAGTAGATTTGGGAGTAGTGTGGTACTGAGGCAGTATTCAGAGTGTACTTGTAGTCCGGTAGGTGGGAATGTTTTGTTTATCAGGAAAACTCTGTTTCAGCTTCAGACATCATGTCCCACAGTCATTTTGCTTCCCCAAGGAGAGGGTCACTGACATCCACATCTGTAGACAGGATATAAATACCCTGTGAAACAAAGCAGCTTCGCTGCTCTCCCTCCCTCCCCTTGCAAACTTGCACGCGGTTCTGATCTGGTTAGACCTGTGGTGACTCGGGTCTGGTTATCAGGGGTGTTGTACTGCATCTGGAGTTGGTTAGAGGTGATAAAGCTGGGTCTGTGGGACACCCTTTTGAAGAGCTAAGCCTTGCATTTGAGCACTTTGAAATTGGGCTGAGGAATATTCTGGGCTGAGCTGCATGAGAGACCCAGAGAAATCGAGGCTGGTCTCAGACCTGGTGAGGTTGGGAAAGTATCGGGTTAAATCCGATCATACCAATTGCTGAGAGTAAGGATGGCTGCTGGATGTCTCATCCTCTTTAAGGCTGTGAAGAGAGGCCCTGGCAGCCCTTTCCCAATCACAGGTACTCAGGGGTGCAGGATGTGCCCATCACCATCAGCTCTGCGAAGGATTTCAGAGAGTGCACTCGAAGGTTTATTTGCCGCGGTGGGGATGATAGTGACTGCAGCTGCATCTCCCCCTCGTGGAAAAGACAGCAAAGATGGGGTTTGTGGTAAGTCTGCAGCCACTGGCCAGGGATGTCTGTGCATGAGATGGCACCCAGGAATCCTCACGTGAGAGAATTTCTGCTCCCTCTGACCAGCTGCTGAAAGGATTTCAGAAAGTTATTTCCATCCCCTCGGATAAAGTCACCATCCGTTACTGTGACTCTGCATGAGACCTAAATATGCCTTGGGACACTGGCCGTTTGAATGAAAGACTGAAAAAATTCCTCACTTTAGGGTGGGCTTTTTTTCCAGATGATACCATTTTCTTAGTACATCTGCCTACTACTGACCTTAGGAAAATGAGAGCAGTTTTCTTTGTGTGGGCCAGAGCTTGGGAAATAAAAGCTGTGATCCACAGAAAGTCAGTAATCAGAGAGGTGGCTCAGCACCTGAGAAGCACTTGAGAGCCACATGTGATTATTGGATTATTTTAAGGCTATTAGAACTGCCTTACTATGCTCTGTGCCACATGACAACCTGCATATGTGTGTACATATGTATATATGCATATACACTGTTAGCCTATACACATTTATACATATATCATAGAATCATAGAATGGTTTGGGTTGGAAGGGGACCTTCAAGATAAGCTAGTTCCAATGCCCTTGCCATGGCCAGGGACACGTGTACATCATCTCAGAAACTAAAATAGAAGCAGCTTTCCTCCCAGCAAGTAGTATTTTTGTATGGTTTAAAGCAAGAGAAGTCTCCAGTTACAATTGTGTGCTCCTGAAGGAGCCACGTGAGCAACCTCATTCATGTATTGATGGCTGTGAGAAAACAAACAGGTTGTCACAACAAATGTTCCTAGCCGATTCCTAAAATGGCTTCTGTACCATGAGGGTTTTGTGTCCAAATGTTGGGTTTTTTTCTGCTCCTGTTGAAATGCCAGTTCTTAAGAAGCACTGAAAATCTGGAACAAATCCAGCACTTGTCCCTAGGGATGTTTGAAAATTCATGCAACTTCTAAAATTCACACAAGACAGACAAAGGAAGGATGCTTGTGATTCACTGTTACTTTGGAAACAGTCTTTGAGTAATAATTTCCATCATGTTTTCACTCTTCCCTTTTCCTTTCCAGGGAGTGAAGCTGATTTTAGCTCTTCAAGCAGCACGGGCAGTATTTCAGCGCCTGAAGTCCGTATGTCTGCTGCTGCAAGCAAAAGATCTTTTTCTCGCAAGTAAGCAAAGCAATTTTTCCTGGATCTTGGAAGTGTTGCCAGTGCAGAGACAGACTACTGTGTAAGGTCTTGCAGCTAGTACATGCAATGCTAGGACTGTGAGTTTTAAAACAGTTGGGGTAGCGTTATGCTCTCGGGTAGCACTTACACCAATGAGAACTGTGATATGAGAAAGAAAAAAATAATAGGCTGTATTTTGAGCACAGAAATTATCAGTATGCTAAATCAGTTGACTGGGGGTTTTTTTGTTGTTTATTCCTAACAAGGATGTGAGATACAATCAGGTAAGGCAGAAAAGGCATTGGCTGGAGTGGAGGAGAAAACAACTGGGTATATGTTAGTTAAAAGCAGTACTTCTAACCAGTTAACCTTAACCTTTTGGTCTTACCAATTTGTTCTCTCTCTGTAATAAGCTGTCAGCTCGGCACGTATCTTTCCAGATCCTGACCTTATTTTTTGTAGGAAGAAGTAGACAGTATTGCCTTTAACACTTTTTTCTTAAACACCCTTGCCTAACCTTGATATAACTAAAACTGTATGAAAATAATAAAAAAAAAAGCAGTCATCTATCTAAATGACCCTTTCATTAAAGATTTCTGTAAATTTTCTCCCTATTATGTGTGACTTGCAAATCTAGACAGCTTGCGAGTACGGCGGCATTTGGATGGAGCAGCACATGTTGTGCTCTGCCCACGCAGTCCCTGCTGGTTACATTTTTTGGAGTAGGAGGAAAAAGTTCAAATCTGATAGGACTAGTGTCCTGCCCTTTGTGGAGGAGCTGGCAAGCAGGCTGGGACCAGCAGTGGGAACCCGTATGCTTGAGTCGTATGGACGTCTCCAAGGTCGCAGTGTGCCCCAATGTACAGAGATGGGCAGAATGATGCAGCTTAATGAGCAGTTTCCTATCTGTATCATGAGACTGTTAGAAAAATAAACATTACTTAAGCACTCTCTAGAGTAAATCTAAGAAGGAAAGGCACTGGCTGTGGGAAAAGATAGTACTAAGTATAATATGAAGCCCTAAAATCACCTAACTTTCAGTAAGATCATGCATCATTTCTTATATGATTGTGTATTCAAATAAGATTTTTAATTAAAGTGTACTGACCTATTTAGAATTCCTCTACAATAGTGCTCCTTCAAATGCACTGCAGTGTTATGCACAGTCTGTGCAGGTTCTGCCTCACCAGAATTGATGCTGTACTGTACAGAGGGGAATGAGATGTCCCCTTTGCCATATGTTCTTTTTTAACTGTTTGACTTGACTTACTCTGAAACATTTCAGTGTTGTCACAAACCACAGTCCTGCACTTCATTGTAAAATACTTATAAAATCACCCAAACCGCAGCAGTGTGATGAAGGTTTGCTGAAGCCACTCAACCATCTGTTCCTTATAAACTGTTCCATTTTCAGAGAAGGGAGGAACCCAAATCAGACAATTTTAAGAAGATATTTTGCTTCATAATTGTGTACTATTTAATTTTTTTTGTTGTTCAAGCCTTCTCTTTTGCCAGCTGGATTTGCCGTTTTCTGTATTTTTTCAAACCTGCCCTTTCATTACAGTTTAGAAGAACAACTTCCATGGGAGGATGAAGGTAGCAGCGTAGTAGTGCAGGAAGGCAAAGCGAGCGAGCAAGCGAGGAAGGCGGCTGGAGAAGCTGTCCTCAGAGCGCCCCGGCCCTTGGGCAGCAGTCGGGCAGTGCAGAGATGAATTGCTCGCAAGCACACACAGTTGACAGTCAGATTATTTAATACAGACTGGGAAAAGAAAGGCAGACATGTATGAGAGAAACTGGAAGGAGAAAGAAAAGGCTGTGCTTTCCTTTGTCTATTTTAATCCCATTTCAGCCTGCTCTCAGCGGGGTTCAAACGATATCTAAGCAAATGAAGAGCTGACAATGGCAGCTGAAGCCCCCAGTATGCCAAAGGCAGGAAAGACCAGAGGCTCAGGCAAAATCTGTTTTCACTGCACGCTGTGGTCCCTGGGGCTGCTTACTGAGGAGCGTGAAAGCAGCCCTGCAGCAAACCTCCCGGCTGGGCACCTCTCCGCAGGCCTGGCCGGGGAAAGCTGAAGCGTGGTTCCTTTGGCACTGGGCCAGGCTGTGGTCCTCTCATTACTGAACCGAGTCAGGGGTTCAGGGAACGTGAATGATCGGGTGGAGTCACCGGGACCCGCGCTGTCCACGGAGAAATGCAAACATGGCCGAGGTTCCCCTAGATGAGGTAATTCAGAGTAAGAGCCCCCAGGCAGTGAAAGAACACGCAGTGGCTGATGACTTTAGGACTTTCTTTCTTCCCGGCCACTCCCAGTTAGCTGTCCGGTTTAGTGTTCAGACAACTTTGTGGGTTGCGTGACAAGGATCATCCAGTTGGCTTTAACCATTTTGGTTCCCTTCCAGACGTGGCCCTTATGGTTGGAATAATGGATCCTTATCCTACAAGTCCGGAGCCAGCCCACCTGCTTCCCGTGAAAAGGACTCTTTGTCAACACTGTGCAAAAACCAGCTGAGTCCTCCTAACATCCACCAGAGTTACAGGGCTTCTTCAGCCAGCAGCAGCAGCAACTCAAGCTCATACAAGGGAAGTGACAGCAGCCCAGTGACCAGGCAAGTCTTTCTTTCAGCATCCCGGTGTTCAGCGCGCTCACTTACCTCCTCTGCTGTCTGGCTTGCCGAGCAGGTCACCTTGCTCCTCAGCGTAGGTGTGACTCCTCATGTTGGTGGCTTGACAGTCAACAGGGTGCTCCATCCCGTGTAAAAGCTTGATTCTTTCAGCACTATCAAATTCAAGGGTACTTTTAGCCAAAGCCCTTTGTAGTTGGTCTTCACTCCAAGGCAGGCTCCTTCATGTCCGTTCTCATGTGGATTTACTGCTTCTTTCGTATGAGGGTCCTTTTGCTTTGGAGAGAGTTGGGTGGGGTAGTATGGAAAACAAATTCACCCTGCCCAGCCTTAGGCACCTCCCTGGGCAGTTTCCTGTATGGAAAAGGAAAGAGATACCTGCCAGCGCACGTGACGTGCGTTGCAGAGAAGAAATTGCCACCACACTACTGCTGCTGTTTCCCAGTCTCTCTCTGGCTCTCTCTCTCTCACGCAGCTTAACAGCCGAGCATGTCAGATGATACACACCCCAAGCTAGATAGGATGAGTCTCGGTTTCAGGGTGCACAGTTTCATAACTCAGGTGTGGAGCTGAACTCAGCCCGTACGCTGCCTCACAGGGCCATCTCTGCAGCTGGGTGCCCTTGCTGGTGGCCCAGCTGCCTGCCTCTGGGGACGCCACCCGCTTCGGGTGAGGGGATGTCTCGGGGTTTTAAAGTTAAATGTCTCGTCTGATCAAACGGCACTGAAACCAATAAACTAGTAAATAGTAAATTTTGGACTAGAGCCAGAAATGAGCCGTTTCCTCAAGTACTTTGATTTGCCAGAGGGAGTCACTCATGCAAATGCCCCAGATGAGCCAAGTGTAGACACAGCTTTGTATCCATCAATGGGATGTTTTTCTTTTTTCCAGGACTAAAGAATCTTAGAACCACAGAATGGTTAGGTTTAGAAGGGACCTTAAAGATGGCCTAGTTCCAAAATCCACTGCGGTGGCAGGGACACCTTCCAATAGACCAGACCACTCAAAGCCTCATCCAGTCTGGCCTAGAACACTTCAGGGAGGGAGCATCCACAATGTCTCTGGGCAACCTGTTCTGTCGGAGTGATGTGTTGTGATGGTTTGTTTTTTCCTTTTCAGACGATCAGGGAGATACAATTCTTGTGGTGACAATCACAGCATTAAACCACAAAATCCAGAGCAGTATTTGACTCCTCTGCAGCAGAAAGAAGTTACAGTACGGCATTTGAAAACCAAGCTGAAGGAATCTGAGAGCAAACTTAAAGAAAGGTATATTTCACTTCAAAAAGAGTTAGAAAGATTTCTTCAGGAGCATGTAGGGGTGGGAATCCTGAACAGTTTTACTCATTTCTTGTCCATGTAAATTGTTCATTAAGAAATCTGAAATACGATCAGGCCGATTAGGTGGTTTTCAGGTGTTTCAGGTTTCATAGCACGCTCATACCTTTGACACAGGCCTTTCTAGTAGGCTCTATTTTCTAGTAGGGCCCCTCTCCCTACTTCCTTGCAAGTCAAGGCAGCAGCCTCTGGCTCCACGCTGGGCAAAGCAAGGCAGGTGCCTGCAGCTGCGGGCTGTCCTGCTGTCTGAGCCCAGTGTTGGCTCTGGCTGCACGTGAGGAGCTGCTGGTGGGCACGGGGGACGCATCCACGCATCTCCTTTCCTCCAGGGCGAGGCCGCAGGCGAGATGTTAAGCACTGTACTGGTTAGACCTGACCTACAGGTCACCACTTGCACCTCAAACTGTCCAGGATCACGGCATAGCCCACCAGACTGCTGGCTGTGTGGTGAGGTCGGTGACTCCAGTCAGCAATCAGCCGGCGTGTCTTGGCAGCGGCTCACGCCCCTGCCAGCTCACCTCCCTGCCAGCTCTCTCTGAGGTGGCAGCAAATGGTGGGTGGAGGCATTTGTCTCCTCCTGCAGCATCTCTGCAGCATAGCCATCCCAGTGTGTGGAGCCTCACGGTGGCTCTTTCACTGACCAGTCAGCAGAAGTGTTACAACATGTGTATTTTGCTACAGGGAAACAGAAATAGAAGAGCTCAAAGCTCAGCTGGGAAGGATGAGGGAAGACTGGATTGAAGAAGAGTGTAATCGTGTGGAGGCGGAGTTGGCCCTAAAGGAAGCAAGAAGTGAAATTAAACAGCTCAAGCAGGTTATTGAAACCATGAAAAGCAGCTTGTCTGAAAAAGACAAAAAAATTGAGAAGTACTTCACAGACATAAACATTCAGAACAAGAAACTGGAATCTTTACTAGAGAGCATGGAGATGGCTCAGAACAGCTCCACGAGGGATGGGCAGGGCCTGGAGTACGCCTGTGACTCAGAGGGGATGCCAAACAGCCTCCTCACAGAGGACCCAGCTCTGGAGGAGGTAGCAGATAGCGAGCTGCTTCTAAATGAGGACTTAGCTAACAGGACTGATGCATCTGAAGAGAGTTTGACCACCAGAACCTCTGAGCTGACTCATCCAGCTGCCTCTACTCGTGCTATGAATAAAGAGAGGCCAGAAAATGTTCAGAATGAATATCTAACTTCTTCCCAGGAGGAGAAGGAGAAGAGCAGCAACATGATGAATCGAGTACAGGCCGTCCAGACTGATGTGGTGCCATACAGCATTGATGTGGAGCAGCTCATTCAAAACATCTTCAGAGCTCCAGATGCCTGTCCTCTAAGCCCACCTTCTTCACTGAAGGAATTGGGTGAGTTTTCCCCTGGAAGCTTCAGTGATTCTGGTATTGTAGTGGACTTAACGCCAACTGATCCAAACTCTGCCATCCTTCTGTCTCCTATGGAGTCTCCATGCGGGAAGGCGGAGCGTGGAGTTAGTGAAAATGGTTTCATGAAAGAACTTGATTTTACAGAACCTGATGATGATGAACCTTGTGAAACCTTTGGGTATGTTAATACTTTCTCTCAGACAGGAAGAAAGACAAGCTACTGGAGCAGCAGTCTCCTCAGAGATGTCGTGGCTCTAGCAGCCCCTGTTGTGCCCACTCTCGTATGGGCTTTCAGTACTCAGAGGGGAGGAACAGGTCCCGTTTACAATATTGGCACATTGCTTCGTGGTTGCTGCCTGGTGGCCCTGCACTCCTTACGCAGTGCACCCTTCAATATCAGCGCCTGAAGTCCACTCTGTCCCTGAGCACCAGCTGGCTGAGGCAGAGAGAAAGAGGGATGAGATACATCAGAAAAAGTTCTTGTATATTCTGGCAGAGTCCCTCATTTTGGTTTTGACTGTTTGATTTGCACTATAAATTGGTTCAAAAACATGTTCTTTGTTTCAAAATAAATAAATAAACCCCCCTGAACCCTGTAGTTCCACAAGATGTTTTTAACAGTACTGCTGCCTACGGGAACCGTCCCCCTGCTCCCAGGCACCCTGTCCCTCTTCTGTGCCAGTGGCTTTCTGATGCCAGCGCATCCGCACAGGGAACGTGACCAGGGAAACCAGGGGGAATCCGAGCTGAGTTAGCGTGAAGCTCAGGCGCTTCCCCCGGCTGCTTCACTGAGCACAGGTACAAGCGCTTTGCACTGGCTCGAGGGCAGCGCGAGATGCGCGCGGGAACAAACGGCCAGAGAGAGGTGGGGCATTTCTTTAGGCAGCACAAACCTAAAACACTTGTGAAACTACAGTGCTAAGTAAGGGACACGGAGACTCCTTCCCACACGTACTCCAGAAAGCATGCCAGCGCCTTCCATTTGTTGTCCAAAGTGTCGATTCAATTAGAGGTAAAACCCACGTTCCCCAGGCAGCTTCCAGCACATCGTTCGTGCCTGTCTCGTGTAGTGCTCTTCCCAATCGTACAGTTGCTCGAGCATTTCACTGGTCTTGTGCGTGTACAGGGACTGTAACCAAAAATGTGCGTTGTTGGGAGGCTTGAGACCTGTTACAATGGTAAGTATAGGCGTAGGTACACTTTGAATGTTAATGTTGTCTTAAAGTCTTAATGTATTGGAACCTGATAGTCATTCGAGCCCTTGGAAATACTAGGCATAACTGTATTGTGTTTTAACTTATTGGGTATTTAATTGTTTTATTGTAAATTACCTTTATAAGTTCATTAAAGCATGTTTGAAATGTGAAACATGTGCGAGTCTTTTATTGTAGCGAAGCTCTACAAGGAATCCTGTGTCAGCTGAGCTGAGGCACTGTGTCACGGCATAAAGAACCATCAGGACCCAGAGAACAGGGTTAGACTGAGCAAACCTAATTTCAGCTCCAAGCGTGAGCGCTCAGCCAGAGAAAAAGGCTCCAGTCCGTCTGCGGACAAAAAAAAATCAGCTCGCTTCCAAGCCTCCACCTTTCCTCCTCCAGACTGCAAGGATGTAGACAGCTCAAGGTAGCCTTTGCGAGAAGAATCATAGAATCATAGAAATCTCCTGGTTGGAAAAGACCTCTGAGATCATCGAGTCCAACCATACCTGTCCGCTACTCAACCATATCTCTGAGCACCTGTGACAGTTCCACTGTGCTAGCCCTTGGCTAGCAGCCAACACAGACATGCACCCATTTCCCCCCCACCCCCAGGGAATAGGGGAGAGGATTGGGGGCAAGGAAAAGGAGGCTTGTAGGGTGAGATAAGAACAGTTTAATAACAGAAATAAAAGAAAACTTAAAAAAAAATACTAACATTAAAATAGTAGGGATAATGATAACAGTAATAAAATATGCAAGTGAATCATAATCAGTGCAGCTGCTCACCACCCGCCGACCAAGCCCGGCCCGTTCCCAGATAACGATCCTGGAGGAGCAACAATCCCAAACTGAAACCGCAATCCTGGAAGAGCGAGAGCCCGAGAAAAGCCAGAGAGATTCCCCCCCTTTCCAGTCAGTCCTGGTTAACATACTAAACATGACAGGATATGAGATGGAATA
>NW_010317857.1:0-3153 GCF_000700745.2 Antrostomus carolinensis
TATATATCTACTGAATACCACCTGTCCACCAAAGAAAATTAACTGACCAAATATAAAAAAATATAACTGACCAAATAAAAAATACAAAATATAACTATGCAACAGAGGTTCATTTGTGCATCAAAAGAAACCATTGAATATTAATCTATTTGCAGTTTGCCATGTATTCTTCTCTCTCTGTGCTGATTCACTCTATTTATCATACTGCTTCACCACTTCTCTAGCTGCAGGGATGGTAGAAATTCAATGTATCTTGGTGGCAGCGATTTTCTATGGACTGCTGTGTGAGAGCTGTATTGAGAGACATCAGGAAGAAAGATTATCTGTAAGGCAGTTTCAATGGAAACATTTGCCTCTTTCCTTTCTCTCAGTTTTTTTCCTTCAGTAGGAGAAGGTATCTGACTACTTTTCCAACATCTTACTCTGTTCTGAAGGTCTTCTTTGCTTCTTAGAGGTTGAAAGGAGATGCAACCATATCCAGCCACTATCAGGTGAAAGGATGATACTGAGCTCCAGCCTTGGTAGCTAGAGACTGCTATGATAAGAACAGAGCTACATCAGTCGTCATTAGTGATAAAGAGGTTTCTTATCATCATTTGATGCATAAATATCAAACTGTAGGTAATGAAGAAGTACAGCAGTGGCCTAATGAATAAGTTGGCCTTAAGAAACAAGCTCAGCAAGCAGTCTCACGAAAAAGTAGACTTTTAGACTTCATGGAGATGCTGAAGGACAAGAAGTAGGCGTCTCTCTCTTCACTCATTCCATACGTGAGACATAGTTTTTTGCGAAACCTGTATCTGATCTGGCATGAGAATATAGACCGCAACATAAATGCAGAGACAATAATGAAGATGCTGATAGCACACGTGTAGTTTGATTGCCATTTGGATAACCACACCATTACAGTATGAATGAACTAACCAGAGCTGGGCTGTACATGAGGATTCTTGCTTGCCACCTACAGGTTTCTCAGTTTTCTCCTAACAGCCTACTGGGAAGGAGTAACATGTAGTACCATTTCCAGATAACTTAACATACAGTGGTTTTTAAGTTCAATGAGAGAGGATACACAGGGCACTGTAGAACATCTACGCAGCTCTTATCACTGCAATACCTTGCCTTACGGTGTTCACAGTGAAAATTATGTTCTGGATGCTCCGCTCTCCTGCAAGAAAAGCTGTTACACAGGCACACCCATATTGCCCATTGTTGCTCAGTTTTGCTTAAGGTCTTTTGGTATCTGCCATACAGTATGTAGGTATGCATGCATATCTGTATATATATATATATATATATATGTATACACACACGTGCTTCCTATGAGTTCTGCTGAGTATTTCTGTGACATTCCCCTTCTTACTCCTTTCTGCAAACCCTTTTGTTGTATATGGCACAGAAGGGACTTGCGGATATCCTGTTCAACCTGAACCTTTGGGTGGAGCAAGAATGTTGGCAGCAGTACCTCCTGTTTTCTCTCCTCCTTTAGGCGTAGTCCCATCTTTGGTTATCTACAAGGTTTTATCACTGCTATTCCTAAATTCTGGCATTGCTCATCTACAGATGATTTACATGCATGCCACTGCTGGCTCCTCAGTGTCCTGCTAACCCTTCTAACCAGAAAGTCAAGCACTGTTTGACCTTACTTCACCACTTTAGGGGCACTAGGAACCACTGTATTGCTCCCTTGCTCCCCGCATTTATGTGTTGGGGGAAGGACAACACTGGGGAAGGGACAGCTCCCAAGATACAGAAACTGTCTATCTGATAGGCACAATCACAGCCATGCCTGTTTCTGGTACTGAAGGGCTGAGGTGATCAGAAAATCCTGAAATTTTGCTTTCTGCAATTCTGACTTCACGTGTTCTTTCTCTCCAGGACAACCTGTTAGCTTGCTTCCTGCCTAATGTTCTCCATACCTCAGGCTTCCTCAACAAGCCCTCCTTCCACTCTCTTGCACTTTTCCTGTACTCTGAGTCACAGAATGGTTGAGGTTAAAAAGGACATCTGGAGGTCACTGTGTCCAACCCCCCTGCTCAGGTAGGGTCACCTAAAACAGGTTGCTCAGGACTATGTCCAGAAGGCTTCTGAATATCTCCAAATTATCTGCAATATCTTCTTCACAGCTGCCCTTCATGTATTTATATATGTTTATGAGATCCCCCCTAAGCTGTCTCTTCTCAGGCTGAACAGTCCCAGCTCTCTCAGCCTTTCCTCATATGCGACATGCTCTAGTCCCTTAATCAACTTTGTGGCCCTTTATTGGACACTTTTCAGTAGCTCCATGTCTCTCTTGTACTAGGGAGCCCAGAGCTGGACACCATCTTCCAGGTATGCCCTTACCAGTGCTGAGTAGAGGGAAAGGATCATCTCCCTTGACCTGTTCTTTCTCTCCTTCCCAGTTCCACGTATTCCCTCCTATGTGATCCATCTTTCTCTCATTATCTCTGTGTCTATTAAAATCCTTCCTAAAGACATTTGTAGAACCACTATGCTGTCAAAAAATACCATGCTTTTGAAGGACAAGAAATTCTTCACAAAGCACTTCACCCATCAGACACAAGAATTTTATATGCAACAAGTGATCTGATTTCAAGTAATCAATTCTTCTTGATGCTAAGCAATAAAAAGTTAACACAGCATTACCATGAACCTCTGTCACAACCGTTACTAAAAAGCACCAGGAACAAAATCATACTCCCAATAGACCTTTTAACATGAACAACTTCTTCCCCTTTTCCCATATTTGAAGTTCTTTATTCATTGGCTTTACCAAGCAAATAGGTAACAATGACGATACGATCTAACCACTTTCACAGACACAACTGAATTTTTTCTCAAAGATACATACAGATAAGAGTCCAGTATGAGAACAGTTATTTCTTTACCATTGTCCTCTCCAGAACATTGAGTTATGCATTACAGATATCTACTTCTGTTGTCCCAAAGTGGGATCATGCTTGAAATCTAAATAAATAAATAAATCATGTCTGACCAACCTGATAGCCTTCTATGATGGCATAACTGGCTGGGTGGATGAGGGAAGAGCAGTGGATATTGTCTACCTTGACTTCAAGCAAGGCTTTTGACACTGTCTCCCACAGCATCCTCATGGGTAAGCATAGGAAGTGTGGGTTAGATGAGGGGACAGTG
>NW_010317858.1:0-2934 GCF_000700745.2 Antrostomus carolinensis
GAGAGCTGCAGCGTATCGGCGGCGGAAATCAAAGAAGACTTTGAGATTATTGATAAAAACCAGATTCCTCATACGACTGAGTTAAAAAACGAAGGAAAAGAGAAAGCGGAAGAAGCGAAGTGGTCTGCTCCCATCTTCTCGTTGGCCAAGAAAGCCTCGGAGAACTTAGCGCTGAGCTATGGCAACGCTCTGAAGTCTGCATCTTTGGTAGGATTCATATCCAAACCAGTCAGCAATGACAGCACAGCAAAAACAAGTATGGTTATGTTTATTTAGTAAACTTGCTTTTTCTGGTGCGCAAATAAGTTTGCTCCCGTAAGTGCTGTTGATTAAGTGTCAGCGATGCATGATTCTTACCTTTATTTTTTGAAAACGGATGCTGCGGGGTTTTTATTTAAGGAAAATGACACAAGCAACACACAGATGGAGAACTTAACAAAATTTATTATAATCGGAAGAATACTAAACTCTTAATATATTTGAGGGGAAATTAGTTTTATGGAGTAAGCTTTTATTTGACTCCTTTTCTCCCTCTCTCCCTTGAAGTTCACCTCAGCAGCAGCCTGACAGCGCTCGTAGTGATCTAGTGAATTCGTTATCCTTCCTCGCTGTGCTGGTGCAGAGAAGGAGCTGACCTGTACTTCTTGTATAGCTTTCGTGTCAGAAAGTGGACACGTGAACTAAGATATCCATTTTTTTTTATAAATTACTTTTTAACTATGCT
Source organism: Antrostomus carolinensis (assembly GCF_000700745.2). Classification (NCBI taxonomy): domain Eukaryota; kingdom Metazoa; phylum Chordata; class Aves; order Caprimulgiformes; family Caprimulgidae; genus Antrostomus; species Antrostomus carolinensis. The sequence continues at coordinate 725 of NW_010317858.1, forward strand.
AAAAATGCCTTCTATTTAGCCACAGCTTGCTTTATTAAACGTCTGTATTAATGGATGTAGCAACCATACAGATTTATGGAGCTGATCTCTTACAGCTGAATTTAAAGGGCTTTAATTGAATTTATAGAGAAATTAAATCTAAGTGATATTCACAACATGGACACAAGACTGTTTAAATGTAGCAGTAATTGGGCCTGGACTCTTGTATTCCAGGCTCTCAGACTTAATGGTTTTGGAGCAATGGAGCTCAGTTTTGTTAACTAGTGGTGAGCTTTTTTTTCTTAATTATACTAAGTATTGAAGCTGGAGTTCTGTGACTGTGTGGTGAAATAAGCACTGCTGGTGGACTTTAATTTTTTGTAAAAATTCCTCAGTGTTGGATAGACAGACTTTAAGATTAATTCTGTCCTGAAAAAAAAACTAGATTCTTGTATTTCCCTGCATCTATAAGTCTGACACCAAACTTCTCACAGATTTGTTTCCTGGATGCCCATCTTGAGCACGTGGGATCTAACCTGACAAAGGCCAGAATATCCCATTTTCTTCAGTTGCATTTATAATAATGCTGTGAATAGATGTAATTCAAAACAACACGCAGCATTTGGTAAGGGGTGTGGAACAAAATGTTCTCTTGCCTGAAGTGGAGCTCCCACACTTAATGGAACTTTTACCATAATCTTTCAGTGTCTTCCATAAGAAAAATCTGTTTATAACATGGATGTGAAATATTAACAGGCACTAAATCACCTATTCTGCTGATTCTACCTATTCATTATTACTTTTGACCAAGCACTACAATTCCAATTTAAAGCAAGTATTTTTAAGAAATAAGCTGAGGCCTGCAAGACCACTTTGTGGAAAACAAGCAACTTTTTCCCTGCTGCCAATCTTTTTCCACAGATTTTTGTAACCTCTACCTGCTACTTCAGATCTCTTGATCACATGTAAACTGTGCTGCACACTATGCAGCCAGTTGGATATATAGAAATGTACATCCTAAAACTAGTGTCTGCTGTTGGAAAAATTATGTCCTGCCTTGCAGAGAAGGCTGGGAACTACGAATCTAAAGAATACAAATCAAGAAAACCTGGCAGTCTTGTAGACCAAGAGACTTTTCTTGGTCTTTCTTATTTTTCCTTCATGCTTCAATGTTTTCTGACCTCAGTGTGCTGAGTAATTACAGTAAAAAAGGCACGGGGTTTCAAAAAGATGTTAAAATAAAACTTGAATTAAATGAGGTAGGAGACTATGTGACCACATTCTTAAAGATTGCAGCATAGTATCTATGATCTTTGGCACTTAGGTGACCCAGTTCCTAATCTTTGAGGCTCAGCTTCAGTAATGTGTTTAATACCTGCCTATTTTGCATGTACCAACTTGCACACAGTTTTGCAGAAGATTTACTTGAGTCTGTAAATTTGCAAGTCTAAAAATACTGGTCAAGTAATTATTTAACTTAATACAAACCCTTATTAAGCCACTTCAATTTTGTGTTCATAAAGAATGTTTCATTCACAATTTGGGGTTTTTTTTTAAGTCTTGTGGATAGTACAATATGTGTAGCTTGAGCAAGGCTTACAAGCAAAGTATGCCTGATAAAGTAAAAATTCAAATTCAGGAAACCATCAAAATAAGTTGGCGTTGCTACTGAAACACCCCAATCCCCAAAGTAAGTCATTGATTTACTGATTGTTTTGTTTTTGTTTTTGTTTTTTTCCTCTTCCTGATGTGTAATGTGACAATATTGACTTCAAAATATCGCAGCCCTTTTAATCCTCATTCTCAAGACATTATATGTAACTTCGAGGCATCCACTCCATTGTCTGGTCATTGATCCAGCAAACAGCTGAGAAGACGGGACTTTGTGTGCTTTGTGATTAATAAGATCGATTTGATTAGAATGAGTCTCTCTTCTGATACACTAAGTTTTACTCATTTCTAATCCTAAATTAACATTATGTGCACAAGCAGGAAGGTAATAATGAAAATTAGTACCAAAGGCAGTTTTTTGCGTGGTGTCAGGAATAGCGTTAAGAATCTTGCGTGTGACTGACACACTTATTAGGCTTGATCTTCCACAACTGCTATTGCTGCCGGGGCGTGTGACCATGTTTGATCCACAGGTGACACCGGGATTATCCCCTCAACGCTACCGCCGTGGCTCAAAACGCGGCAGAGATGACCACAGGCCTGCAGCTGGCTGCCTCTGT
>NW_010317858.1:2952-3206 GCF_000700745.2 Antrostomus carolinensis
ACGGTTGGCGGGGCAGCCTGTTTTGTGTCCCGCCCTCCCTCAGGTTTAGAGGAGGGAGGAGAGCCTGTCCCACCCCGAAAGGCGCTCAGGGCCACGGCCACGCAGCGCAAACTCCTTTCTAAAATGGCGCCCGGCGCGGCCCGCCATCGCCACGCGGAGTCTCGCGAGAGTTGCCGGGGGTGGCGGTGGTGCTGCGTGTGTTGTTGCCGTGGTAACGCGGGCGGGGAGGGGTCGCCTCAGCGCCCCCCCCCACC
>NW_010317859.1:0-17955 GCF_000700745.2 Antrostomus carolinensis
GGCGTTCTTCAGAGCCCCGCCGCTGCTGCCCGGCGCTGCAGTCGGCGACACAGCCGCAGGAAGAGACCTTGAGGCAGGCAAGGAACACCTGCGTGCCGTCAGGTCTCTGCGCAGACAGGCAGCGGGTTCAGTTTGCAGCTGAGAGTTGCGAAGGTTGAGAAGACCTCCAGTGTCTTACCACGACATTAAACTGGATAGTTTCGCCAATCTTAGAGTGCACAAAGCTCCAGCTCAAGAAGTTTTCTGATGATGCATTGGGAGACGATGGTTTGCCATAGGCTTTGCCTTCTATTCTCAACATTTCTGCCTTTATGTCAAAAGATAAAGGGTTCTGCCTCACAGTTTCTCTCCACTGTTACAGATTTTTTTTATCCTTTATGTTCACTTCACCTTCCTGTTGCGAGTTTTGAAAACATGTACACACCTGTTGCTAGTTTCCTCCTCTGCCTCTGAAATGCCGCTGTTTCTTTGGCTGTTACCACATTAGGTTAAGTAGCATGGCTGGAGTAGGTTTGGACAAGAAAGGAGGCTATGCCTTTGGATTTTGTGTATATAGATGTATGCTGTCCATATCTCCACTTGTCTGATTGAGTCCTAGATCTCAGCTTCGTATTAAGTGAGAATCTCCACTGAGCTGCCTGAAACAACATCCCGGTACCTTCATTAAGCCGTGACAGAGAAGAAAAGAGTAGTTTAGATTTTCATCCCTGATTCTGATTTATTTGTATTTTGGTGAAAAATTTAATAAACTATCCTGTTGTCCTGTAGACCAACACTGAAGTAATAAAATTTCTTAACATCTTCTAGTTTCTACTAATTTTACTTTACATCTCCCGTCCATGTTGTTAGTATGAACATATTTATGATCAGAAGCAAGAAGGATTTGACCAGTTCAAAGAGAAATAGTAAAAATAACTTGGAGACTAAAGAAAGCATGGTATGTCTTTTTATGGTTGGAGAGTGAGCACTTAGATACAAAAGCTTTGAAATATTTCTAATTGCTTCTACAAACATTATTTAGAAAACATACCTAAGATGCTATAGAGCTTTGTAGAGTCCCAAATATACAAGAGGCTGGGGAAGAGGGAAGCAGTGCAAAACCCTTTCCCTTGAAGACATACATGTGCCTGCTGAATAAAATTAATGACCCAAAGCCCATAATGACAGGTCCCGTCTTCCATACACTTAGCCTTCCTTTGGTCTTTGTGAATGAAGATCATAGAGCAAGGCCTCTTGGAACACATTTCTGGGCACATGGAGGAGAAGACGATGATTGGAAACAGCTAGTATGGATTTGACATAAGTCAGTGATGCCTGACCAAACTGATTGCCTTCCATGACAAAATGGGTAGGTCTCTGTAGGAGAGGAGAGCAGTGGAACCTTGACTTCAGCAAGGTTTATGACACGGTCTCCCACAACATTCTTGCATCCAAGCTGAAATAGTATTGTCCAGAATGGGTGGACAACTAGATGGATAAAAAACTGGTTGGAAAGTTGGGCTCAGTGGGTAGCAGTTAATGGGTCATACTTGAACTCTGCCGGGAGGCCTGTGACGGGGGGAGTACTGAAGGGGTCTCTCCTGGGACCTGTTGCTTTAAGTGTCTTCATCAACAACAAGGAGGAGGTGATGGAGAGCAGTATTATCAGGTTTGCGCATGACACCAAGCTGGGGGGAACAGATGCTACAAAGCATTTTGCCTCACCTGTTCCATTGGCCTGTCCTGCCTTTCTTTTCCACATAGACTGTCCTCTTGAATGGCCTTTCTTTTGTGTGGTTCTAATAGTGCTTCTCCTCTCAAGAGACAGAGGCCCAAGAGTTGGAAAGCTGAAGCTCATGTGAACAAAATCTTTCCTATCATTGGGGATCTTTCCTATCATTGTAACTGCTTTATAAGGGCATCAGAATTTGTCATTCTCAAAAGCCTGAGGAAGTAATCAATACATCGTTTTACAGAAATGTGGAAAAGCATTCAATTAACAAGTAATTCAGATACATTACTGTATCATCTGCCAGTCCAGGGCAGTCACAGGGCTTCCTTCCTGGAAGTTGCCTGTGGAATGGTAGTTTTTATTGTTAAGGTGTAAACAAACGTGAGATTTTTGCTATTTTTTAATATCTGACTCCTCAGGTATATATTTATATGCTGTAACACACAGGCATGTGTGACCTATACCTGTTATGCTTTAACTTTCATTCTTATCTCTGAGCAACCAGTCTAACCAGTCAAAATGGCCTAAACCATCTGATGATTGTCTTCATCCGACTCTGCTGCCACCTGTGATACCAGCAGCCACAGAAGACAAGCCATTCTCTCCATTTCATGTGTCTCTCAGGGATGTGGTCCTAGACAGTGAGAGAGTAAGGCAGAGAATTATTACCAGAGCTGTTGCATTCATAAGTGTGATGGGGATTTGTTATCAGTTCCTGACTCAGACCTGGTCATCTTAACTGCAAAGTTTCTGCTGCCTTTATGTCTGCACTCGGGATACATATCCAAAAACAGAAGAATGATAAGACAGCTGGAAGCTACTCCACGTTTTGGAAGCAATTTCAGCTTTTTTTTTTTTTTTTCTTTGCATTTTTTTTCTTTTTTTATTTAGCCATCAAGGTGTTCTTTATAAGAATGGCATATACTGATCTTTATTAAAAAGTGATAATTAAAGTCTTTTTGAAGAAGAAACAGCAGTTTGCGTGAGCCAAAGAGGATGGTGTTACATGCAACTAACATAACTACCTGCACTCTCACAATAGCAGGAACCTGTGCAACTAAGAAGAATAAAAGAACAAAAGCAGCTACCAGTTTTAGAAATGCAAAATGAAAAAACTGGCTGGACTAAAGAAACACTCTGGGGTGACTGGATCATAGCGAAGCATGAAAAAGGACCGCTGCTAGTCAGGGTCACAGTCGTAGGGATGTGAAGCTGTAACATATTTATGTCAAGTCTGGCAAGTACTCTTTGTCTCCGACAGCTCTGCTGGGACAGAAATATCACCCATTTTGAGCAGCAGTGCGTTCTTGGCTGGTAGCTTACTGTGGTAAAGCTGTGCTAGGTTGTTTGTGTCAGGCCATCTGAGGGGGATCGTCCTGCAGAAACTGTAGTCAATAGTCAACTTTATATTCAGATCTGCTTTGGAACTCATTTCAGATAACCCAATGTCATCAACAGTTATTATGGGTAAAAAACATAGAATCATAGAATAGTTTGGGTTGGAAGGGACCTTTAAAGATCATCCTCCTGCAGTGAGAAGGGACACCTTCCACTAGATCCAGTTGCTCAGAGCCCTGGCCAGCCTGACATTGAATATCTTGGTTAACAGTAAGGAATTCTATGTTCTCATGGATAAATATCCTGGAACATTTCCAGTTTAGAAGATTTTGTGGAATTCCAGCAACCCTTCAATTCAGAACCAACATTCCCACATACTCTAGTGTAGACTACATTGCAGATATGCATGAATAGATGAAGAAGTAATTTCTACCTTTATGCTTAACCATAAAATCTAGAGGTGATGGAGATCAAAGGATTGCCTTTGTTAAATATTGCTCAGTGTCTCTTCCACTCTTTCTATACATATGTGTGTGTGTGTGTGTGTGTAAGTATATATAAAATGATATCTCTCATGTCTCAATGGACTGTTTCTAAAGATCTGCATAAACCTTCAAGCTGCAATAAGTAGGAGGTTTTGTTCATGCAGGAACTGTTGCTTTACAGACTAATAACTGAAAGAGGGAACAAACTACCGCTTCTTAGATACACTTTTTCTTTAATAAAGAAGTTCCATATAGATGAAAGCAGGCAAAATTCTAAAAGCATCCATTTTCTGTGTTTTGACAGGATTAGTAAAAAAGGGCAAAATGTAATGCCTCTGAGAAGGTAATTTACTTAGTTTTATAGCCAGATAAACATTTTGCAGTAATCAGTATGCTATACACTCATTAAACTCTAGGGCAGGCCATACAGGAAAATCCTAATTTTTACAAGTTTCCTGGCTTAGTGGAGGTGTATTCTGTAAATCAAGCAAGCTTTACACCTTGGATCTTCTGAACTTTTTATAACCTTCTTGTACTCTCTATATCTAGGAAGAGAACATGCTGTGACAGAAAGCCTTTGATACAACTGAGAAGTGCAAGTTCTGGTACATCACCCCCAGTTTATGTAGAGGATTAAATGAGTTTTATGTGCTGTCAATATCACATAATATTTTTATCCTTTAAGTAATACAGTAAATTGTATCAGTGTTTTCTTGACAGCATGATGAAATCCAGTTACTCAGCTCTTTCATGAAACAATTTATTTGTAAGCAAGCTGCAAAAAACTGGCAGTAATCAATCAGGTCAGATCCAGGCACAGGGAGGATTTTATAAGTGCGTATAAATATGGGAGTAGAGGGTGGAAAGCAGATGGAGCCGTGGTGTTCTCAGTGGTGCCTAGTGAAAAGATGAGAGGCAATGGGCACAAACTGAAATAAAGAAAACTGCATTTACATCTAAGAAAAAGCTTTTTTTGCTGTAAGCGTGGTCAAACACTGGAACCGGCCATCCAGAGAACCTGTGGACTCTCCATCCTTGGAAAGACTCAAAACCCAGCTGGACAGGGCCCTGAGTCACCTGCTGTAGGTGACCCTGCTTTGAGTGGTGGGTGGGATAGTTAACCCCACAGAGCCCTGCCAGTCTCTGCGGCTCTGTGGTCCTGTGAGGCAGGTTTGACAGCGAAGAGTCAAGACTGGCAGTCCTTTTGACTGAGGCTCTTACTAAACCAGTGGGACCAAATGTGGCAGCCTAAAACAGGTAGAAGGAGCTTCCTGAAAAAAGGGACTCTCCTGGCATTCCAATTTTCTGGTTTCTTGGAGAGCTCCAAACACTTTCCTCCACTTGCAGAATATGGGTGGGAGCCATTAGCCTCCCAAATGCCAGATCAGCATGCTGAATTTCTGTTTCTATATAAAGTTTGTTTACATGTTGGTGAGGTGTGAAATCCATCACATTGTCCTGTGCCATCTCACAGCAGAGCTGTGAGTAAAAGCTGTTATGAGCTTAGCTGGATCTTCTATATTGTTGATTTCTGTTTTCTGAATTTATTTCCCTGCCACTAGGCATTGAAAGAGAGGCATGACACGAAGTATATGTGGTGGTAGAAAAGGAAACTTTAAACTGTGACTTTTAAGAGTGAAGACTTTAAAACACTGGTGGGGCTTTGAATGTGTCCTGCTGGTAGCAGCCAGTAGAAAGGGCGGGCTATGAGGCCTTTGGTTTGGTTTACACAAGCACATCAGTATTTGGAAAGTGAGGGATCATCTGGTAGAAATGGCTTATGAACTATCAGCTTCCTAACCAAGAGAAGTTTCAGATTTGTAGGTTTTTCACCTCTCCATAATTTAAGCTGCTGATGTCTGAACCAAAAGCAAATCCTGAGGTTCATTCAAATGGCATAAGATTTTTTTTTAATTTATTTTTTTTTTACAAAAATCTCACAACTGAAGAGATAAGGAAGATATTAGATCGCATTTCTACAGGAAAGTATTAGTAAGTCACTAGCATTTAATTAGTTTTCTTTCTGCTTTATAGTAGTTCTACAGCTTACTTCCTGAAAAAAAAAAAAAATCTTTAGAAGAATTGTTCTGATCATACTAGAAAAAAAATCAAGTGCAGACTTGTTGGTTAAACATTCCAACAACTGCTGCTGAGTAAGAGAAGCAAAAGCTCAGATATGGAAAACCAACACAAAGTTCTGGCTCAATTTCACATTATGTGTTAAGATAGCTGGTATGTATTTCAGTATTTGATTTGTTTCTTTATATAGCCAGATTAAGAGATTATACCTTTTCAGTTAAAGGTTATAATAAAGAAGAGATTAGGCTACACAGTCTTAAAAAAAGAAGGAAATTAAAATGTGTATCCTTTTGAACTCCAGAAAAGAAATTATATGTTATATTATATATTAATATTTATATATAAAATATACCTCTCTACACATGGGTACAGAGACTTAGATCAGAAGAAAGTGCTTCAGTTTAAATACATCCATCTCCTGTGGGGAAAAAACCTACAGAGATAACATCAATTAATACAGCTTTATTGTTACAAAATCATTATAGGCAGCCCTAGTAAGTGTTTAACAAAAAGGCAGAGACACTTATCACAGGCAGACATAACTGCAGAATTCATACCATATTTTAGCATTTACACTTCTTGCTATCTCAGGAGCTTCTCAGGTTTTGCTAACAAAACTGAGACTTGTAAATAAGAAGCCATATCGGAGTTGAAAGGGAAAAAAAAATACAATTGTGTAACAACATAGCAAGGTCAAGAGGCTGAAACTTCCTGTCCCGTCAGCTAGCAAATATGATGATATGACAGGCGGGCCATTTGTGCTCCAAATACACTGATTTTTAACAGTTAATAGCTTATGTCCATCTCTTACATTTTAGCACAAATAACTTCTTGACAAAGCACATAAGGGATTTGCTCTGAGTTAAGAAATCACTTCTCTGAGAAAAACAAAAAACCCCAACAGCTAGGTTTTAAATTATTTATTGTAAAGGATTGTGAGTTTAATTTATTTAATCATGTTTTGTCTCTGGACCTAGGGAACACATAAGCAATTCTTATGAATGGAGTAGCTAACTCAGTGCATTCTGAACCGCAAAATATTCCACATATGGAATAACAGATTGCTGTTTAGGTTTTGTAGGAGTTGTGCACACTGAGAAAATTTCCATGTAACACAAGTTTGTAGTTGTTAAAACGACATTGCAGCTTCTGTTTCTACACTCTAATAATGCATTAGAAACCCAGTATATAAAACACCATTTAATAAAGCCTTATTTATCTTCAGATCTGATAGAACCTGTTCACCCACAGAAAGCATCCACTCCTTCACCAGCAAGAATATGAGGAAACACCACCCACACTCCCATGCTGTTCATCCGAGACTCAAGAGCAATGTGGTCACGTATGAGATGCTCCTTTGGCACCGTCACTGCTGTCCACAGGGATGACAGGGAGTGATGGTCCAAGGGTTGGACAAAAGCATCCCAGAGCTAAGGCCCTGGCAAGCAGCAAATCTCCAGAGACAGTAAGTCTTGTCAGCAAAAGTAGAGTCTCCAGCCACCATCACTCTGTGCTCATGAGAGGATGTGTTTCAGGCTCAGATACCCTTCCAAGCCCAAGCCTGTTCCTGCTCACCTGGTCCCAGTGTGTTGCACTTGAGTGTCCTCAGTCCATGCTGGCAAGAGCAGGAGGAGCCATTCTCCTTCTGACAGAAGTCACAAGCTCCCAGCCTTCCCAGCTTGGGACTCCCAACCTGCTACAAAGTCAAGCATGGTTTTTAGCTGTCCCAGGTGAATTATTAAGAGAAGTCATCATTGTGGAGTTAACTAAAAGGGTTTTATTGATGATTAAATAATGATCAACTTATACTTAATTGATGATTGAATGATAATTAAATAGTAACCAAATGGTGATTAAGCAATAATTGAATGGTAATTAAACAGTGGTTTGATGATGATTTGACAATGATTTAAATTATGATTTAAATGACTATTTAAATGGTGATTAGATGGCAATCAACCACTCTACTACTTACTACACTTCTAATGACAAAGCTATAGCTGGATATATAAATGCCACTAACATGCAAAATACTTCTAGGCCTAATTTAAAATGTCATTTACCTTGTAGATATCAGATGCTGGGTGAGGGGTCTCTCAGCCTTGAGAAGTAACCTTGAGAGGTGACTCTGCTCAAGGGGAGCGCACTGCCGTGCAGCTTGCTACTATGGAGGGAGAGCTCAGTGGGCTCGGGGGGACTACAGCTATCTATAGCGTAAAGCGATGGACTTGTAGCCAAACCCGCCTTTGGTGTATGTGCAGGAGTGCAGCCATAGCGGTTTTAGTTTTGTCTAGGCCCAGATCAGACTGGTACTGTTAGCTTCTGATAAGGCGTGGGTAGACTCCTTGGTCCTTGAGAAGATAATGGCCTAGCACAGTACTCATGTTTTGCACAGCACGGCTGGTTTCTGTCAGGACTACTTGCCAGTGATGCCTGAACCAAAGTGCTCCTCACTCAGCCAGAGTGGGTGCACCCACTCGGCTCCAGCTCTTGCCTCTGCACAAGCATCTTCTTGGAAGGATCCTGTTGCTCTCCCACTCATCCTCCCTGATGCTACACGGTATGCTGGCCTTCTCCCATAGTTGCTGCAGCCAGCAGCCCTGCAATTCAGCCAGACCTCGACTTTCCATGGGGGAGGCCAGTGTCACCCCAGCCCTGGACCTGGGGAGAGGCACCAGGCACACCCTATAACCCCACACCTGGAAGACTCCCCCATCCTCCTTCTGGAGCAGCATTTGGGCTGGTGCTAAGGACCGTGCTTTCATGCTGGCTCCACCTGTCCTGCACATTGTCCTGCAGTATTCCTGTGTCCCCTTGGTGTCCCCTGTTATGCTACTGCTGTGCTAAAGGCCAGCCCCCCGCCAGCCTGATCACTGTTCTCTTCTGGTCCAGCAAATACTCCCTGACCAGGAAACCACTGACTTGGTGTGCTCCATAATGAGGAAAACACAAACAGAAGCAGAAGCCGACCTCTGAGGACAACAAAAAACTGGTCTGTTAAGTGCAAGGTCCCTGTTTGCTCCCCCGGGTTACCATTACATTTCCTTCTTCTATTCTGTAACAGAGTAAGTCTCTCACTAAAACAGACTCTGCTCAGTGTAGTCCAGGGTTGATTCATGGAAAGATACACACTGCGAATGCTGCAAGAACAGGTTTTGTAGGTGTTTATTTAATTGAAGACAGGAGAGGTCTCTGGACCTTGGAGCAGGGGCAACCTCAAAGTTAGATCCAGCTTCAGTGTTAAAGCAGTTCACAGCTTTCTCCCAGCAGGGCTGCTGACTGTCTCTATCATCTTGTTATGCAGACAAAACTTTACAATTTGTAACTCAAGTTCAAGATTTTGGAAAGAGCGTGAATTTTCCAATCCAGGCTCAAAGTAAAGCAATTAAAAACCTGCTTGTGTGCTCTGTGACGTAACTGGACAGGACCAACAGGCAGTCATGGATGTGAAATATAAACTTCCAAGGTGTGCAGGGCAGCTGATGGCTTGGCCAACAGCATGACATCCTGGAGGGTCACGCAGGGAAGGCAATGTTGCAGTGGCACTTATCCCTGCAGAGGCTGATGTCCTTAACTTCCCCAGAGGCCAGAGAAAATGAGCACCCAACGTCAAAATGCAGTCCACAGCTAAATTAGCAGGGATCCTGCACCTGTGCATCGCAGTGTGGGGACAGGCACCAGCACCTCCTGCACCAAAGCCACCACAGACCTGGAAGCAGCCCCTGGGAGAGAAGCTGAGAGCTCCTCTGCAGAGCCCCAACCCAGGGACCCACCTGTGGGTGTTCTTTGGCGCAAGGCTGGTTATGGGACAGAAAAGCCACAAACCCTGCAGTTTCCCACCAACAGTCCACTGGCATCATGAAAGCCTAAGCAATGAAGTCCAGCCTGGCTTACCCTCAGAGACTACTAAAAAAGAGCCACTGCCTGTCAGCCCAGGAATTCCCTTACAAACCACTGCATTGGCCCAAGATGCTGCTCCTGGCAAGATCTCTGGCTGTGGTGGACTCCCAGGCTTCATGTCAGCCTCCTCCTCTTCCATGAGCACTGCTCGGCTGATGAGTGAATCAGTTCAGCCTGAGTATTGCTGTAAGTTGGACTCAACCTCAAAAATACTTCAATCTCCAGAGAGTGCCATTGCAGGCGCTTGGGATTTGTTGAGAGTCAGGCCCTACTAACATCAGTAACTGTTGGGCTGCTCTGTATGCTTAGTTACTTTAATCTAAATAAAGGGTATCTACAGAGGTTTAACACACACATGAGTAAAATGTTTCTCTTGAAAATTAAGTCCTCTTGTTTTTTTTCTAACCTTTTTTTTTTAATGATCATATTCCAAAACACTCATGCTTCACTAAACAAGTACAATAACTGTAATCTCCTTTTTGGTTTTTGTTTGTTTGTTTGTTTTGGGTTTTTTTTTTAAATAATGCAGCATACTAGATGATCTTTTGAGGTCCCTTCCAATCCCTAATATTCTGTGATTCTGTGATATTACATCTTCCTGGAAGGCTCCTCTATTCCTAGATGCCTTCTTAGAACACTGGAATATCCAGTCATTTATGCCTGCTTCTGAAAGTTTAAGAGGTTCAATTTCCCAACAAGTACTTTAATGCATCATCACAATTCTTCATTAAGAAGAATTTCAAAGGTCAAAGACACATCAAGTAGTTGTTGAGGTTTGGCAATTTAATCCTAAATTAGTTTCATATGGAAAAAAAAAAAACAGCCTTCAACACTTCCTTCCAGTGTGTTAGCATTATGTTCAGGTTGGAAAGGCACACTTCAGAGTGGGATTTTAGGACAGCTTGCCATTTGCCTGGGGGTGTAGCCAGAGGAAAGAGAATGTGAAATAACAGAGGTGTAATGTTAAAGCACAGCAGATACTCCTCCATAAACTTTCATATGAATGCTTATTCCAGAACTAGGGTTCTGTACCCCAGGTAAGTTTTCTTTGCAAATGGACTAAATTAAGTACTGCCAGTGTAAGTTTTAGTTGGAACAAGATCATCCAGATGGGACTCTAGTGTGGAATAGCCCTTTTGAGTCATTACCCTCCAAATAACATATTTATAAATTTCCTAAAAGGCAAAATTACAACAGGCAAATACTACATGCTTTTAGGAGGTGGACATTTAAAAAGAGGCTTATCTTTGGTATAAGTTGAAAGCGCCACAGAATTAAATCTGGATATACAGGAGCTGCTTGCATAGGGAACATGACTGAATATCTTATCAGTGTTTAATAAATAGATTTTCAGTGGTTGTGGTCAGTTAAGATACTGCTTTTTTTTAAAAAAAAAAAAGGTGAATAGGATTTCACTGATGAAAATGAAGCATTGAGAGCCTGTTAGCATTCAAATTAACATTTCATAGTAAGTTCCATTGGGTAGATTGCTCTTGGCATAACCACAGCTTTTGATTAAGGTCTGTGGTGAATAAGCCAGTCTGTTCACTAAAAGAGACATCAACAGTGGAGGTACTATTTGCACACAGAGCAGTACTAGAGGATTATCCACTGTCATGGCATCTAAATGTTGTGCTAACAAGATAAAAAGAAACATCAACCTCTTGTCTTTCTCACTCTGTTATCCTCAGCTGTTATGTTCAGTGGGTGTCCTATTGGCTAGTGCAACCACTGAAGTAGATCTTAATGAAGGCTTAGTTGTATGGAAAGATCGGGACTAGCAAAGGGGCAAAAAAGACAACTTTTTAAACAGTGCCTGGTGTGAGATGTAATTTAGCTCCATGCCCTCAGTCTTGCTAGGGGTCAGGGTATATACCCTTATGATGAATTATTCTCTGTCCTCAGAAGCAGGAAAATACATCAGAGAAACATCCATCCTGACTGTGCCGTATCATTGTGATCTAGTCTGGTCACAAAGCCTTAGAAGAAACTTAGTGGAAGATTCTTGAATCGTGACTGCTGGTTTTCATTCAGAATGTTACCTTTCTGCAGTAAAACTGAGAAGTCAAAAGGCAAAGTACTAGTACAAACATTTTGGAAAAAATAGGCAATATCCAACCTTTCATTGAAAAGTAGTTAAGAACAGTTAATCAGTCATATTCAGGCATAAAGATAAATGAAGTGTTATGGACAAACATATCCTACCATCAGGGTGCAGCAGAGGAATTTCTGCTGCTTTTCTCTGCAACTTTAACGTCTTTGAGCAAAAGCAGCATGTAGAGGCAGTATAAAATATAGATCTCTTTTCGAGTAGCGCATTCTCTGTTGCCTTCTATAATGTGCCAGCTGTTCTTTACAGCTATGATTGTTTGCTTTTGATACAGGTGTCAAATAATTAATTTCAAAGAAAGATGTTCCCATTTTCACACTTTGGAGGAACTATTAGAACTTGTAATAGAAGTTCATCTGACATGAATATGGAAATGGGTGATAACAGGAGAGAAAGACAGATAGCCAGAAAATTATTCACTTCAGTTTGAAAACAAGATTTTCTATCACCCCTCCCCATACCTTAGAGGTATATTAGTGAGATTTATTTCCAGATGTTTCCTTGTCCTCCCCCTCCTCCATCTCCATATAAATAAGAAGCAAAAAAGAATAGTGAGCCTCAGCTCAGCTTTTGCACTGAATCTGGCTCTGCTTTCAGTTCTGGAAGAAAAAGTTTGTCACAACCTTCTACTATGACTGAATGAGCTGTCTGAGGGTAAAAATGGTATTTTGCAAACAGAGCCTAAGTAAGCACTGAAATGAATGCCAGCAGGTGGATTAAATATGCACACAGATGAATGACACCTAAGGCAAGTGAAATATTCCCTGCTGCTGTTCATGTATCTTTCATTAGTAATGTCGTAGCTTTTATTTGTTATTAAAGCAAGACTTTAACTGCTCCATTTAAGTACAATTATTACTGACAGGCACTCCAGAGGACACATGTTAATGCAGAGCCTTCACTAAAGTAGTAAGTCATGTCCAGATGTTTTTTCCCCTCAGAAATTAGCAACCAGGGATACAGGAAAAAGAACACTGCCCTTACTACTTAGTGAAGTCTTGTGCTGTTTGACCACTGCTAGTGTGTGGAAGCAGTGGGAAAGACAGCTCTTTGCATACTGGTTAAGAGCCCAGGTGCTGTACTCCTCCCAGAGGCCTGCAGTAAGTTTTGCACCTTATTTTGCACGTTAAGTCACTCCCTGCAGGGCTAAAGTGCTGTCTGAGCAGTCTATAATAGTGAAAAGCAACAGTATGCCTTGGTTGGTGTAAGTCACAACAGCTCCACGAGTGTGGATCCGATCAAGTCGATCTCCAGACTTCAAGCTTTTAGCCAGCAGAAAAATAGCTCAATATTTGCTGAATTAATTACTCTGAGCCCTTTCCATCATTTACAGCTAGTATATTAAGCCTTGCAGAATCTATCCAGAAGGTAAGCCATATTTTTATGATAATAGTATTATATACTTAGGAATGGTTTCCTGCTCATTTTACTAATGGTGCCTGTCTTCAATTTCAACACATTTTCTTTTTGGCTCAGTTTCCTCTTTTTCTAACGTGCTTTTATTTTCAAAGCATTCCCCGTGACTCATTCTTACTCTGTTCATTTGGAGGACCATCACCCAGTATTTATTTTTCTAAACAATCTTATTGCAAATGACTTCAAAATTATCTTAATTTGACTGCAAATGACCACAACAATTCTGAAATCACCCTCGTGTTTTATATGATACCTTCATACTTTATGTGAAACTGCTTTTATGTAATTTCTACCAGTGACAGCTTTAAAACTTCCATCTCAGTTGATTCAGAACACTCCAGCAGTGTTATTTAATGCACACAACAAATTTAGATTTTATATTAATGCTTCTCTGGAAAGCAGAAATTATTCTGAAATTTGAGATGTGGCC
This sequence comes from Antrostomus carolinensis, assembly GCF_000700745.2. Classification (NCBI taxonomy): domain Eukaryota; kingdom Metazoa; phylum Chordata; class Aves; order Caprimulgiformes; family Caprimulgidae; genus Antrostomus; species Antrostomus carolinensis. Next base: position 13,470 of record NW_010317859.1, read on the forward strand.
ATCACCTCTCCAAAATTTATCTCAGTTACACTCAAGTCATCGTAACAATGACATTTTGCTCCACATCTTAACTCAGAAAATGCTTCAAGGAACTCAGAAGGGCAGAATCAGCAACTGTTTTCCTCTACCTGGATCTGCAGAAAGACACATTTAATGAAAGGTCTAGGCCCCCACCAACCTGGGTTAATACAGTGTTTAAGACTGGAGACCACAGTGATTTCAGCTGCATTGCTAAAGATAGGTCACAAAGGTTCCCTCTTCTCCTGCTTGAAAAAAACACTGTTTCTTAAGAGGAGAAGGCATAGGATTTTTGAAGTCTGTATGCTTTTATTTACTTGTGAATTGCATAATTGTGTGGATTTAGCCAAAGTGATGTGCTTCATCGTTTGTTTCTGCTACCAACTTTCTGCATTAGTTTACTCTCCCCTTCATCCCCTTTCAGCTGTATCAGATGAATAACATTTCCTGTCAGAGTCCTGTAAGAAGTGTTAGTGCAACTACAATACAAACTATGAACAGCACAGATCCAGCCCAACTGTGTGCAAGGGTACTGTACACTGTATATACAGTAACAGTTTAAAGAATATTTTGAATATGGGTTGTTCTAGGGTGAGGATGCCCAAGAATCTAGTCCAGGTTAAAGTCCTCTACACCATTCCAGCTATGCAGGGAAATACACTGGTCACCAGCAAAGACTTCTGCATGTACTGCAAGTTATGTCATTATTCTCAGTAGGGAATTCCCACTTCTATGATGCATGCGGTGTTTCTTTCTGATGTTCAGTACAGCGACTATGAGCTGATCAGAGATTATCCACTTCTGAAGAAATTCTGCAAAAGTTTTATATAGTCTGGTGTTGAAAGCACAGTCCTGACAGTCAAGTTATACTTGTCTCAGTCTAAACTTATGTCTTGATTTGGGTACATAATCCTGTTCTCAGCTCCCTTTTCTTCAGTTCATGTGGCAGAGTCAAACAAGTGCTTTTATTCTGCAAGAGAACTGTATGGTTCCTTGACAGTACACTTGCGTGACTTTGGGAGCAAAATCAGGATATGAACTCGCAGTCAATGCCCCCCTTACTGGTAGCCAGTGGCACCAAGCCCCTGCTACGCCCCATCTCACCAGCAGACAGCAGAACTTACATCTTGGCTCTGATGAAGTTCAATAAGCATTACTGGAATCATATGAATTGAAGATTCATTTAAAGAAAGGCATTTAAGTATGTCAGTGCTAAGACCAGAAGCAAATTATAATATATTTATCAAAGTATGCTGACCACAGAATTTCCTTTGGAGGATGCAAAATCATCTAATTAAAAGATAAAGAAGCAGCAGGCCCTCGTTTTATTTACATAACCAGAACCTGCTTTGGTATTTCTAACCAGTCTTCTGGGAGACACTAGATTCTCTCTTTTCAGATTTGTACTACTGTTGCACAGTGACAATTCTAGCAGCTTAAAACAGTTGGGTGTATATGACTGATGATGAAATCTGAGCACGAGCTCCTTTGGGAGCCACCAAACAGTTTTGCTGTACTCAGGACAAACTACAGCCCATAACCTGCAAGCTGTCACCTGAGCAGTTCCCAAACTCATTTGCAGGTGGCTTCCTGGAGTGAAACACTTCTACTGAGTGCTGAATTAATTTGACAGTATTACCTCATATAATGTTCTGCAGTACATAGCATGTCATATGATGTATCCTTAGGTGCTGCTTGTGGGGACACAGCACTCCAGAGCAAACCTCATCAGGTGATTTCAATAACTGCGGATAGCCAGGAAAAGCAGGAGGGCAGATGCTGGTTGTGCCACTGAGGGACACTTCTTTGGAATGCCTACTTCAAAGGGCAAATAGCTCTGGATACTCTAGGCTGACAGGTCTAGTTTAGTGTCTCCCCCTCATCCCAGTCTCAGCCCAGTCTGAGACCAATTGCAGCAATCACAGTATTGCTGCAACCTCAGTGATCAGCTGAGACTTCATGGAGGATTACCACAACACACAAGTCTACTAACCGCTGTATGTTAAAGCTTTATTGGCTGTACGGAGCTGAAATCTGCCCCTTCTAGCTTCTTGGTAGGATCAGAAGGAGTGAAATATGTTTAGTGAAGTCACAGTGTTTAGAAATATGACAGTGTAGTCAGGCAGGGATTGAACAGACACGATACACTCTCTGGACTTCTAGGACACTGCTTGGTAAATAACCTCAAAGAACGCTCTAGAAGGAATCTGAGACTAGGGCAAGCCTCCTGTAAATGGATTTCCCCAGTAAGACAGAAAGGACAAAAGAACTGACACGGTTCCTCATCCACTATGAAACAATTTAATGAAAAACTCTAAAAAAACAGGAAGTCACAAGCACTGGGATGCTCATGACTGCAACACGAAAGGCACTGTTACTCCTCTTTGCGTCCATCTTTGGTGCAAGAACTGAAAGTAATTTCCTTTAACCCTGACTCAGCACAATGCATGACTGCCCAAAAAAACTATTGGACACCCTTGCAATCTCATATTAAAACCAAGAACCCATTTCAGTAAATACCTTCCTTACAAACAATGGATCTAATGCAGTACTTGCCTCCTAGCATTACAGGGAGAGAGACAAACCCACAAACTTTTAATCATCTGCTAAATAAACCACATTATTGTAAACTCAGCCCCGCTGAGAAGAATTAGAACCTCAAATACTCGTGCTGCAAGCACCAGCCTGCTATAACCTTCAGACAGCATTACCATAAACCCTTGAATGAACAGCCTATCTTCCAATCCCATGGTGGCCTCTGTGTCCTTACACATAACCAGCAGATGCTGCAGCAGTACTGCCTCTCTTTCTGTGGTAACAAATCTTCCCTCCCACCCCCCAGCCTTGGAGACCTCCCCTCCATATGGAACAGAAAATACAAACCTTACAGATACTCAGGGGGAGAAGTCAGAGCTGACAAATGGATTTCCCTTTTTTTTTCCTGACCTGCTATTTCACTAGTCTTTGCTCTTTGCCCAAGAGATTTTAAGTCAATCAGATTTTGCAGCAATTGCTTTGGTATCTAGATATGAAGGATTTATTAATGATTCAAAACTCAGTGACTCATGTGGGCCTTGGAATTCTGTTCTGTTAGAAACAACAATTAAAAAAATCACAATCCTTTTTTTAAAAAAAAAGAAATGTAAGTGACTCAAAGAGTTATTGCAGGACTTTATCTCACCAAGTGGAACATACTGAAATGTTTTTATTACTATTAACTAAACATACACACACACACAAAATCTGTCAATTAATGAAACATCTAAAGCCCTAAGGAAAACTCTAAGAGCGTTTAGAAATTCTCTGGCTTTTCACACAACCAGAGTAATCTACTATTTTGAGGTGCCCTGAAGAAAACACGGACCTCCTCCTTCCGCTGCCAATCTACAAATATGACTGTATTCTCACAGCCTTAGTCTTGTGAACCTCTCTGACCAAAGGTTTGAAATGAATATTATGAATAAATGTGTAGTTTCATGTCCAAGTTAAACATCTGTTAAAGTAAATTATATATTCTAAAAACTCATTCAATTTTAAAAAGAGAACTTAGTGCATGTGAATTACTCCACAAGATACTTACGCTGAACAGAAAACAGGCCAATCTAAAAGATTGTGAATGATAACTCAAAAGTACTGTATTTTGTAGATGACAGGGCATTTAGAGCATCAGGGCATCAAGCCAGAGAATAGTAGATCTAACTACAGAGAGGCCCTAGAAATCTTAACTGCATCAGCAAAATCAGTAGCAGGAGTGCCAAATACAGGATTTCAGTATTTAGATTAAAAAACCCCCTACACAACATATCTTGTTTGCTAGACCCTGAGATCCTACCACTGATTTTCCCCAGTCTGCAGGTTCCAGCTGGACAGTGTGTAGGCAGGAGGATCTGCTAGCACAGGTTGGTGCGCAGGAAAAAAAAAACCCGCAACCAACCAGCAGAGGTACTCTGGGCATTTTCTATGTTTCATCCTGCTTTCCAAGCAGAGCAAAGCACTTCTGTTTTCACTCTTTGCATCAGCTTGCTCGGGGAAAACCAAAACATTACTGGTCGCTTTTTCCTCCAGCTCCGACTCTCAGGGGTTAGCAAGTCTCCCAGCCACTGCTCTCCAAGGTCTCCTCCAGACTTGCAAGACACATCTACACAGTGTCCATGCAATTCCCCTTTCCTGTTTATCTATTTTCCTAGAATTAGATACTTTTTAATGGACTTTATTCAGGCTCAAACTGTATGCTGTTCTATCGTGGGCACGCTGGACGCTGAAAAACAACCCACAGCACTAGCACTCAGCTGTGCGGCTGATGTCAGTGGGGTCCTCCAGGATGCCCTGTACTCTGGTACTGTTATTCAGTACTGGCGTCACGATACTGACCTTGACCAGTTTATGAGTAACAGGCTGTTTTTGCCAGCAGCCAGGCCCCGAGAGCCAGCCTGCGGCCCCTCTCCCACGGCGCCGACATGAGGCAGCA
>NW_010317860.1:0-258 GCF_000700745.2 Antrostomus carolinensis
GGTTTGGGGGATCTACCTGTGGCCCCAGTTTCACTCTCCTCACTGCACTACAGCCCCCGGTACAGTCCGTGCCGTTTGCCCTTGACACCGGCCAGGAAAACCTCCAGCAACTTTTCTTTGCCACGATAAACGTGGGAAGGGCCGGAACGGGCTGCCTGGAATATACGCGCACGAAGCGGGCAGACAGAAACCAGTGGCTGCAGAGATTTTCAATAAAACTGTCTCTCCTTTCCAGATAACACAACGCCCCCTTTTTTC
>NW_010317860.1:277-1480 GCF_000700745.2 Antrostomus carolinensis
TTTTTTTTGGCATTCCCACGGGCAAACCCTGCGGATTTTATCTGCAAAAGCAAATCTGCAAATAAATAACGGAAGTCGCGACTCGATTTGCATCCAGATCTGTTGCGATGGTAATTTTTCTTTCTTTTTTTTTTTTTTTTTTCTTTTTGATTTTTCCAAGTAATTTCGATGCGTATCTAAATAATAAAAAAAAAAATCTTTAGCCTTCCTTCCTCCTAAAATAACCCTCTCGTATATCGCTCACACTTCATTTAAAACGAACGTAAAATATAAAAAACGTATCTTTATTGTTATTTTTGTACTTTAAAATACACCTATGTAACAATCTTTATTTTTTTTTCCTTCCTTCATAATTCTTACTGCTATTTTTCCCACAAACATATGTATTTCACATTCTAGTATTCCGGATCGAATATTTCCTGTTCAATTACGGTACTTGAATTTGCCAGAAAAGGGATGCTGTACTTAGAAAAAAAAAAAAAAAAAAATCTTTACTTTGGTTTTAAGTTTCTTTTCTTTCTTTAAACTTTAACACATGGCGTTTACAAAACTGTATAAATACGTGCCACCAAACTGTAACCAAAAAAAAAAAAAAAGAGAAAAATCTACAAAAAGTGGAATGGTTGCTGTAGTGTATAGAATTAATTATAGACCAGAAGTGGACAGAAGGAGCTGGACAGAAAGAAAATAGTAATTTTATTGTAAATTATTTACGTCTGAAGTTTCTAGGCAACTAGTCGAAAAAAATAATGAATGACTCGAGCGCTGAGCCCTTGCTACTAACTTTTGTTCTGAATGTTTTGGATATTTGGATGTTTTGTATTTATGTGGTGAGAGTGAAATATATTATATCTATATGATGACGGAATTAGCTGTATTTTCGTCTATATATTCGTAGCACACAAATTACCTTCATCAAATACGTGCACTGCCCCCCCCCCCCAAAAAAAAAAATCTTATCCCCTATGTAACTCTGCTGATATTATTTTTCTAAAGAAATTATTTTATTAAAAAAAAAAAAAAATGAAGCGGGGAGGCGGGAAGCCCATTTCGTGGAGCAGGATCTCTTTCTCCTGGGGCAGTTTAGGGCATTCCCGGTTCCCTCCCCACTCCGATTCTGTCCTCCCCGGTCCCGCGGGCCCGATCCCCCACTCGTGGCCATGGCCGTGGCCGTGGCAGCTCTCTGTGGGGGAGGGGGGCGGG
>NW_010317860.1:1574-4935 GCF_000700745.2 Antrostomus carolinensis
TGGCAGGCACCTACATGTGTGCCTGTCTACATCTATCTAGATAAGCATATAGAAACATACATATAAGCGTATATAACTATACATATAAATATATATATAGTGTTGTATATATATGCTTGTGTGCATAAATATGGATATTTATCAGTATTTCTAAGCAGCTCTTGCTTCCATGCCGTTTGGCAGCCCAGCCCCGAGCATCCTTTGCTGTTAAAGCTGCTGTGGGGCAGAACCCATATTTTTCAGGACCCCTTTGCGATGCCCTGGCTCCTCCAGGGCCGCAGTGAGGTGTTGAACCACGGGTCCCCAGGCCAAGCCACCCACAGCACAGTGGAACTACCCACCCGGTGGCTTCCCCTCGGCCACTGGTCTCCTGTGGGGCCTTTGCTGAGCTCTGCCATGAGCCCATCCCAGCCAGGTCAGAGGCACTGCTTAGGATTAAGAGGGAAGGATGTGGTGGTAACAGTGATTTTTTATATTTTATTTTTATTTTTTATTTTTTTTAATGTGTAGAAATGATCTAGGGAAGGGCAACCCAGGTGAAGGAGGGGATCGCAGGTGACATTTGAAGAAGTGATATTGAAGCTGCTGGTCAAGACTGAAAAACTTCAAGGCGAAGGAAAGGGAGGGGAAGGAGTGTTAAAAAGAAAAGAGCCGAGTGTGGCAAAACAGCTCTGCCAGGGAGCCCCTGGGGGAGAGGGGAGTTTTTTGGTTTCTGCTTTGTCTGCATGGATTGCACAGCATTGCCCACAGCCCTGGACAAAGAGAGGAGCCCTGGCCTGGGCTGCCTTTGCCAAGGAGACAGTCGCCACCACTCAAGCCTTCTTCGGGCTTCCCTGCCCTGTGTGGGGCTGTCCTGTGTGATGAATTTGCCCTGTCCCACAGGGACCTTCCTGCTGTTGAGATGGGGCCACTTCATTGCCCAAACCTGCTGCTGCACCATGACCCACAGGGAACATCAGCACTGATGTGTCCTGCCAGAGCTGTCTCAGGTGCCTTCATGTAAAAAGAGGATTTATCTGCTATTCTATTTTTTTTAACCAGAGACAGTAGGGGGGTTCCTGCCCCCTCACACAGGCACTGTGAGGCCCTTTTTCCCTGGTCACTGGCCTGACCTGCAGTCCCAGGGCTGCAGCCATGGTCAGTGTAAGATCCTGGCTCCTCATCTAAGGCAATTTAAGCCAGCATCAAGCTAAATTGCCCATACTAAAGCAGAAATCCTTATTTTACAGCTTTTCAGCCCTCCTCAGTACACAGTGAAGAGGTAGATATTTTTATTCTTATTACCGTTACTATTAATGATTTCTGAATATTTCCAAATAACAGTGTGCCCTGAGGTGTGAAGGGCTCTTGTCTGAGCATTCAAGTAATATAAATACTTCAAGACTTTATTAATTTTTTTTTCCTGTCTCCTTCAAATTCCACCTGTCCCACCGCTGTACCAGAGGCTGCTTCTGGGCTGGGGTCAGAGCAAAAGCCGGAGGCTCTCCACTCCCATGCAGGGTTATCACAGCCCTGTTTCAAACTCTGCTTGTGACTCAGATCAAAACCTTGGACCCCAACAAGGAGGGAGGGAATTTGTTGTTTCCTTTGAAACTCTCATCATCTCAAATGCCTGGGGTTCCTGGGTGCCTAAACCCCCTCCTTTCTTACAGGAGAACAAACCAAAACACGTTCATCTGATTTCTGTAAAAGGAGGAGGGAATATCACCTGTAGCCGTGTCGTTGCATAGGACAAGTTAAAAATTGTGCCTATGGACATCCATATATACAGTGAGCTTGAATGAAAAACTGCTTATGAATAATAGTCCTGCTTCTTTTTTTTTTTTTCCTCCCAACTACACCGAAGCTGTTCTGGAGCTGTGTGCTGCCCAGAGATACTGCTTGCTTGTTTTCATTGAAATGCTGAATTTTATTCTACTGGAGCAAGGAACACAAACCACCCTCCTGAAAGCTATTTGCTACCAAAAGGTTTTTTTGCATTTCATTATTTGTGCCCATTACTGCAGCTTTTGAGCTGAGTTTGAGGAATATTTGGCTTAGGCAGAGGGAGCATGTGTGAGTGAGAGGCAGGGGGAAATATTTAGTAGGAAAGCAAATAAAATATATATCTCTCTCTGGCATGATTTTTTAAGGGAAATTATGAAAGTCTTTCTGTGGCAGGCAGACTTCCTCAAACTTTTCTTTAGCAGCAGCTGCACGTAGGACTTAGGGTGAGCAAGCAATAACAAAGACTGAGGGCAGCGTGGGTTATTTCAGTCTGTTCAGCTGAACCCAAGGAATATTTTCACAGGTACAGGGACAGCGTGTCTGGTCCTGCAGCTCTCAGGAAGGTAAAACTCCCAGGATCAGCTCCAGAGCACCCAGGGTGAACACAAAACATTGTTAGCCAGGTCGATGTAAGGAAAAGAGGAATTAGTCTATTTAGAGGATTTTTTCAAAAGCATTTGCCCACCCACTTAACAGAGGCTCTGCTTTATTTGCTGCTCCTCCACATCCCTCATGCCAGGGATTAGTGCAGCCTCTGACCACTTTGTCTCCATTTGCAACCCGGTCATCAGCCCACGATACGTGACCTTGTGACATGTAAAAAAACACACGAGGTCCCTGATTAACTTCAGAGTATTTTATTTCTCTAGAGAAAAGAAAAACACTTCAAAAGAATAACTCTTGAACAGAATCAAGTCACAGTCACTGGCAAGTGTTTAACAAAATTACCAGGGAAGCTGAAGTGAAATCCATCAGTGTGATGCCGTCTATGTAGCAGCTGTAATACAAACTGTGACCCTGGACCAGAGCCGTGGTCCAGAGCCCTGGCCAGCAGAAGCTGACATGAAACGTTTCTGACTCAGATGTGAGAACTATCTGATAAGCAGTTTACTCCTCGCCTTGCTGCATCTAATAATTGCTGAGAAACTTAAGCGCAGTGTTTATTATCTTTATGTAATTGTTCCTGTTAACACTATTCTTCCTATCTGTGTCAGCAACTGATTCTAATTCAAATGTTGTCTTCAACATTTCTAGTGGAGTGAGCTCCACAGTCAATCATATACAGAAAAAAACTATTACATTTTGTGTATTAATTTTCTACTTTTATTAACATAAATAGTCCCAAGTTCTGACATCAGAAGCAGCAGATCAGACGTTCCCAAGCCACCTTCTGCAACCACGTCCTTTTTAATTCGCTTTTACCATGTTACCTCTTCTTCGTCTCCTTTCTACATGAACAATCAAAATCCTTTCAACTTCTTTTCATACACAGTTCTTGCAAACTGCACTTAATATAACTGTTTGCCAAGAGGTGCTGCCTTTTCTTTCTTATTCTCCCTGTGAAAAAACAAAGTAATACATTCCCAGAGCCTCT
>NW_010317860.1:4968-8696 GCF_000700745.2 Antrostomus carolinensis
TGCTTCATCCCCCTGCTGTGAGCAACGATGAAAACATCGCACCAGTAAGGATTTGCCCAGAATGCAAACCTGTACCTGACACATGGTGTTATGGCCAAGGCAAGAAGGCTGGATCACAAGCCCCATCTCCTGAGTTGCCACAGCCTGGGTGAATGAAACTTGGTTCCTGTCGTTCAGCTGAAGAAGTCAGCCAAGGAACCAGATGTAGCAGAGGACAAATAAAACAGCCCAATGCACACAAGGCTGGTCCACAAAGTTTGTCACAGAACAGGGGACATCTACCCAGTAGAAACCTCTTCTTACAAACCAGAAGCACATCACAAAGGTACATGACAAACAGACCATGAGACTGATGGCAAACCAAAAGGCATACTGATTTTTCAATTCTGTCTCAAAAAGCAAAGAAAATGAATGCCAATGCAAATTGGAATTGTTTCTAAGGTGGGCGTCCCTTACATGTTCAGTGATTGTCTTTCTATTAGCCTGGCTGCACACGGATCAATCCGGAGAAAATTTGACAAGGGAAACCTCATGGAGTTCTTGTCCTTTTTAATTCCCTTCCACAATTTTGTTTGTCTTGCTTTAGTGCACAGAAAAGAAAGGGTGTTAGAGAGAAATTCATGCTGGCAAGCACCAAGTTGGCGAGTCAAGAGCTGTGGCTTCAGGGATTCAGACTGGACATTGGGAAGGAAGCCAGCCAGAGCACAGAGAGATACGAGGAGGGTTACTGAGACCACACCTGGGAAAAACTTGAATATAATAACATGAAATGTCAAATGAAAGAGGTCCTCACCCTGGCTACAAAAATGCTGTCAGGGACAGAAGCAAGCGAAGGACAAAAAGATGTGTGTGCAGAAGAGTAGAAGGATGTCCTCATGGCTTAGTCCCTACCTTGAAATTAAGAACAGAAGACCAGATCTTGTTTCTACCAGAATTTCTTTCTAATCCTAAGAGCATTGTTAGTCATTGGTCAGTGAGGTTCTTGCTGTTCTTCCTCTGAAATGGGAATACTGATACTCATCTAAACCTATGTAGAAGGAGCTATCAGTTTATACTTTCACTTCTATGAAGATGAGGCAAAATTATGACCAAAATTTTAACAGCCACCATAGTTAACTCAAATTCGCTGTTTGTAGTCATTCCCTCTCATTAGCCCTGATCTTTCTTCCTTTCCCTCTTTTCCTGCCTGGTCTCTTTTAAATTAAACCTCTAAAGTGTGCCCACCACTAGATGGTCATAATCTCTTTGAGACCTCTAAACAATTTCATAAACCAAATCCTACATGGAAATGAGAAGTAGGCAGGAGAATAAAGTGTCTGTTGCCATAAAGAGCCAAGGAGGGATCAATAGGCAATCCAAGGCATCGTGAGTGCATGTTCCAAGATAATCTCCACACTTCTCTGGACACTGCATTGCAAACATACTCAAGATCAGATGATTACCGAGATCAATTAGTAAATAAGAAGCCATTTCATCAGGTGTTGAGGGCAACTTTAATTGTGCTCAGGCTCCAAATGGGAAACTTTATACCATGGCCACAGCTGTTAAAACAACAGAGACTTATGGAAACAGTCTTGGATTATTGGCCCCATGGAGTGAAACATTTTTATTGAAAGGGATTATGCTTATTATTTCTCAGTGCATTATGTCTTCTTAGATATTTTTACTGACATTATTATTATTTACCAAGAGAACTGATATTTATTCCAACTTAAACGTGTTCACATGCATATTTAATACTTTATTCCATGACATAGTTCTAATATGTTCGTAGGTAAAATAGTGTGAGATACATGATTTGGTTGCCCTTTATTAAATCTAAGATCCTAAGAAACTTGGTGTGTTTGCTTCTCTTCCACTTGCCAATTCTCCTATTGCCTTTACTTGATGAAATTAAATCCCTGGTCATGTAGAGTTTAAATGGTGTTTTGTGAGATGATCTCCATAGATGATGCTGATACTTACTGCCTTCAGTCTTAGTATAGGCCATGTGTGTTCAGAACGACTTTTCTTTTTCATTAGAAGAGCCAAATGGGGAAAAATCCAGAGGAACTGATTTAAACTTTTAAGCATGGAATTTATCTGTTGCAAAGAGCAAGTGTCAGTCGTATACACTGTATTTCCAGTTCATATATTAGTCCGTATTTCATTTCCAATTTGAGATCCTGAAGTTTCTATCCAGGACTGTGGTGCTTTGACTTAATGGCAAAGCTCCTCCGGGGAAAAGTCTTGTACTGTATGCATGGACTTTCACAGAAGCAAGGTTTATGATGTATACATAAGAGAAGAAATGGCCATCTAAACCAGGCAGTAGAAACTTTTCTATGGCACATCTTGAATTTCTGAGAAGTATGTGTGTTCAATGCTGAGAACAAATACATGAAAGTTATTTGAGGAGACTGGATGAATAGGGAAAAGATGAAACTCAGTGAATACAGCATTTATTATATATCTGTTGCAAAGAACAAGTAAAGAAGATGCTCAAATCCTTCTACTCAGAAGATGTCTCTAGAAATCTCTTCCTATGAGTGGGAGTTTGGAGTGTCTATTTACATTCTGTGGCCTCTGGGAGTTGATGAGTACTGTTTCTGTGATGTGATGGTGTTACTATCTCAACACTTCTTCATGAGTCAAACCTCGCATCCATCTGGATATAATTTTCATAGAATCACACAGAATTGCCTGGATTGGAAAAAACCTTTGAGATCATCAAGTCCAATCATTAACCTAACACAGACAAGTCCCTGTCTAAACCATGTCCCTCAGCATTATGTCTACACGACTCTTCAATCCCTCCAGGGATGGGGACTCCACCACTGCCCTGGGCAACCCCTTCCAATGCCTGAGAACCCTTTCAGGAAAGAAATTCTTCCTCAGATCCAATCTCAACTGCCCTTGGCACAACTTGAGGACATTTCCTCTCATCCTGTCGCTTGTTACTTGGGAGAAGATAGCAACCCCCACCTCTCTACATCCTCCTTTCAGATAGTTGTAAAGAGCAAGAAGGTCTCTCCTCAGCCTCCTTTTCTCCAGACTAAACAACCCCAGTTCCCTCAGCTGCTCCTCACAAGACTTGTGTTCTAGACCTTCCACCAGCTTCATTGTCCTCTCTGGACATGCTCCAGCACCTCCATGTACTTCTTGCAGTGAGGGGCCCAAAACTGAACACAGGACTCAGGGGGCAGCCTAACTAGTATGAAACTTAAGGCTTGAGCTTTATCTTCATCTCTTTATCTATAGGTAAGACAAATTTTCTAATGTTCTAGCTAAATTTCTCTATGTTATTGTTGAACAGTCAGCCACATGAATCTAAGTGGAAAGACACAAGACAACCAGCTCAGCCAATGAGACCTCAAGGCATGACAATTTCAGACAAAGGCTATCACCTTTTTCTGCAAGAGTGCCCTGAGCGCTGGTGATGCTACAAAAGCAAATTAATAGCAATAAGATTACAAGGACATCTTTATGTGTAACTGCTAATGTTCAGAGAGAAACCTGTTCCCAAAGCAAGCCCTGTCACACTGAGTGGGCTTCTGTGGGACTTCACATTGTCTTTCTCCACAATGTGCCTGATGAAGGTGGAGTTTTCTTTAGCCATGGCTGAGAGTTGACAATATGTCCAACAGGAGCACCACGGGGACACACCCTCCCATTTTCTCACAGGGAGGAACCGCTGGCACAAGGTGTGGTGGAGCCAAGCAGGGAAGGGAAGGGAAGGGAAGGGAAGG
>NW_010317861.1:0-205 GCF_000700745.2 Antrostomus carolinensis
TGCAGTGCCAGGTTTGCCCCTGCCGCTGCTTCCTGCAGGGATGGGGCTTGTCAGTGGGAACCTGCAGCAGCCGAACGCCCAGATCTCTGCATCCCTCCCACAGGGTGCTGAGACATCACAGCTCCACTGAGCATCCCAAACCGCCGAGCTTCCCAAACCACCGAGCATCCCAAATCACCGAGCACCCCGAATCACTGAGCACCCC
>NW_010317862.1:0-900 GCF_000700745.2 Antrostomus carolinensis
CATGGACAACCATCATTGGTCACCTCCAGTGGCACCATCATGAGGCACCATCATGGACCACTCCCAGTGCCACCACCATGGATGACCATCATGAAGCACCATCATGGGTCATCATCACGGGCCCAGCTCAGTACCACCATCATGGATGACCATCATCGGTCACCTCCAGTGCCACCATCATGAACAACCACCATGGATGACCATAATGGGCCACTCCCAGTTCCAACACCACCATGAGCCACTGTCATGGATGACCACCACGGACCACCATCATGGGCCACTCCCAGTGCCACCACCATGAGCCACTATCATGGACGACCATCGTTGTGGACCACCACCATCATGGGCCATCACCATGGGCCACCTTCAGTGCCACCATAATGGATGACCATCATGGATGATCATCATGGACCACCACCATCATGGACAACCAACATGAGCCACCAACAGGAGTCACCACCATGGGCCACTCCCACAGGCCACCATCATGGACCACCATCATAGGCCGCTACCATGGACGACCATTATGGACCACCACCATGGGCCCACGTCATGGGCCACCCCCAGTGCCACCACCATGGGTTGCCATCATGGACAACCATCATCATGGGCCACTACCCCGGATGACCACCATGGGCCACCAGCATAGGCCACCATCATGGGCCAGCACCCATGGACTACATCATCCAGGGGCAACCCCGTGGGGTTGCCACCTCCAGTGCCACCATCCTGGGCCACGCCTAGTGTCACCCCCATGGGCACCAACCATCATGGATGACCAAAATGCACCATCACTGTCAACCATTGCCCATGGGCTACGTCACCCGGGGTCACCCCCTTGGGCCACCACCGTGGGCCACCTCCAGGGCCACCACCATGGGCCACCATCTTGGACAACCA
>NW_010317863.1:0-1981 GCF_000700745.2 Antrostomus carolinensis
GGGCGGGGTTGGAAGCAGTCGCTGTTTGTACAATCCTGACAGGAGGGATGTCCCTCCCTGAGCAGCTCTGCTTCCCCACACCCCTGCAGCGCCGCTTCGGGAGCCCCCCCGGGCAGCGGGGTCCCACTGCACCGCGCCGGAGTGAGCGCTGCCACCCGAAACCCGCGACCCCCGGGCGGCAGGAGCGCTGCGCCCACAGACACCCCGTCCTTCCGGAGGCGTGGAGCTGAGCCCGGGTCAGAGGGACGCTGCACAGGACAGGAGGATAAAGTGGCCAAATCTAAGGGATGGTAACAGTGCTGAGTGTCTGAGATCTTCAGTGGTCACTTGGTTTTAGACCCTGGCAGAGGCCACCTTAACAGAGACAATAAAAGAGGTTTTAACGAGGGCAGAGGAGTTGGCTCAGCCTTCGAGAGGGAGGAGGAGCCCGAGAGATGTGTAACTGCAGGGACGGATCCCTCCATGCACTACAGCTGCTCAAGTGCTGCTCAAGTGATCATGGAAAGGCATCGCTCAGAGGTTTCCAGTTGCCGTTCCCATCCCGCTCCCCCTCTCACACCCCTAATTCAGCAGCTGCCTCCCCACCCCACTCCCAGGCCAGCAGCCCCGCTCCAGGCTGCCCACCCGCGGCCATTCACCAAGCGATCCCGGTGAAACACTGTGTGGTGTTGAAACTTTGAAGTGACACCACGGCAACACACACACACAGCCCCTCCTGACCCAACACAGCGCAGCCAGAGACAGCTGATGGCAAGAGAACAGGGCAAAGTGGCACCTGAGGATCTGACTCGCAGGAAATCCTGTGAGAACCCCCAGACTTGTCAGGTCTTGTGACAGGGGAGGCCTCTTACAGCCCCTCACTGCAAACAGCTTCTCCAAGGGCTGGTCAGATCCTGGGCAGCAGAAAATAAGTGGGTTTGGAAGTTGAAACCAATTAGGAAGCTGCCTGTAGCACAAAGCAAGGAACACTTCACCCTTTTTCACGTAGGTGGACACAGTGGTGAGCCGGGGCCTTTCCCACAGACATTCCCTGAACCCACAGCAGATGGTGGGGGGAGCACAGTGGTACCAGCCCGGCTGCTGCACCCTCAACACAGAATCTCATCCCCCGGTCCCAGCTGTGCTCCCTGCACCACAGCTGGCTCCAGCTGGGATGGCCTGACCCAAACGTGGGACATTTCCTTGTGCGTGGAGCAACACTGCCAGAGCTACTGCTGCCCCAGACGCCGTGCCTACGGCTCCAGCGCTGAAGAGGGGGTTTTAGGCACCTTGGTGGCTTTAGGGCTCTCACTCCAGCACAAAGAGCAGATGCACAGACATTCTGTGTCAAAACCACTATAAAACAACCGTGCTGAAATAATTTCTGGGTGAAAGTCATCAGCTCGGAGGCAGAAAGAAGCAGCTGCTTCATTTCTTCCATGCACTGAGGCTGCAAGAGTCGGTCACAGTCACAGAACAAGGGACCGTGGCTCGTGTGCCCAGGCACAGCAGAAACCTCCCTCTAGTCTCAAGTTTGATTTGAAGAGTCACAACTTTGAGTCACTTGAAGAACTGAAGAGGCTTTAATTTATGTACAGTAAAAATACAAACAGACCAGTCAGTGGTTCTACATGGGATCAGCAGTGGTTACCACAGGCATTGGTACTCCCACCACTGTTGGCCACTGCAGGGGTATCAGCACTGGCGTTACACGGAGCAGCTGGGGGGCTGCTGATCTCACAGCCACACCCCCACTACAGAGCCAACCTGTGTCCTGGCCCCCAGCTTCTACACTACAACATGCGGAGCCTCAGTTTCAAAAGCCAGAGGAGGATGATGCTGAGCTTTAACAGAACATGAGCAGAGCAGGCAGACTCATCTGAACCAGGCATCGGGTACTGACTCAGGGACACACACACGTGTCCACTGTCTCCACCTTTCACACAGCTGCTCCCAGCAAGAATCATTCCTGTTCTATGACAGGTCCAAATGAAATGTTCAC
>NW_010317863.1:1992-5106 GCF_000700745.2 Antrostomus carolinensis
TGAATCTCCTTAAGCTTCATAATGCAAAAAAAGCACCAAAGAGCTTTCTGCAAGTGCACACAGCAGGTAACGAGCAGGGACAGCTGCAGCATTCCCTCACCCACCCCCATCTCTGCTTCTAATTCCCCACTTTCTGCACTGAATTTTGTGAGTGACGTGGCAATGCTCTTCCCAAAGCCCTGTGGCTCTTTAAGGTCTGTGATGTAGAACACCCATCAGCCATGAGAATCCTGACCCTGTGTGATGGGTGAGAGCACAGGACTGATGTCTACTTCAAGAGCTAAGAAGTGTCCTGTCGGGCAAGGCATAGCAAGAGAGGTTTCAATGTCAGCCAGAGACCTAAAGCCAGTCCCAGGATGATGAATTCTATCCTGTCCTTATACAAGAGAACCTCAGTGCACAGGGAGAAAAGGAAGAGGCCATCCACCTCAGCATGCAGGTCTGTGGAGCAGCAAGTATTTTCCAAAGGAAAGCACAGGGTCTAAGGAGCCCTGGTGAGTAACTGCCCACAACACACACACCAGCCAACAGCACTTCTGTTCCAGGACGGGGATGGAATCCAGCAAACCCAACCCCACCCGCTTCGGGTCAGGAACAGAACTGACATGGAAGAGGCTCTGGCTGCAGAGACTGCACTGTGAACTGCCTGGCTCCTCAGCTCCAGCAAGGAGATGCTGCCCTAAAGGGAACAGCAGCAGCTTTCCTCGCCCCAGAACATTTAATGGCAGAACTCAGACAACATGGAATGAATCACATTTAAATGAGCACACAAAGTTTACACAACACGACACAGCAGCTTTCACAAGGGACTGCTTGGCCAGACCGTTAGTGTTGGGGAGCACTCAGGCCGTGCCCTGGCCTCACCAAACATCCCCCCCCTGCCCCCAGAACACTCCTGCCTGCCCTGACTGCTCTGAAACACGGTAAATAGGCTACTAGACCTGAGTGAGCGGCAAGAACTTCTGGTAATAGCTCTTTGTAACGTCAATCATGAGCTCCTGGGTACATTCCGGGAGTTCCCCAGAGAAGAGACCTGGAAGGAGAACAAGAGTATGGCCGTCAGCTTCTTGCAGGAGAAAGCAGAAGTAAGTTGATATTCACCATTCCAAGCAGTGACTTTGATTGAATTGTGAGGGAACAGCAAAGGGCTCTTCAGCAACAAGTTTCACAAGTTAAAATTGTTATTTCTGTTCAGCCAGTGCCCTGTATCTCTATTTCTAGGGCTAAAAGGCAACTTTGTCACAGTGATCTCATTTAAAAATAAGAATGTCCACGTTATCCATGCTCCTGTGCAGATGAAGCTGGAGGAACCATACCTGGGCAGCCCGAGAAGACCGTGAAAGGTGGGACCACTGTCTCAGGAGGCAGCACTGTGTTGTCCAAGATTTTGCAGCAGTCTTTCAAAACGCATCTACGACCCTAAAGCAGAGATCAGGTAAAGTTTATACTTAAAATACTACATGCTTCTGCTCATCCCTAAGTTACCTGAACTTCAGCAAATTTAACTGCTCAAAACACATTCCCTATAAGGGATCATGGGAATAAATCTTACCCTCACCAAATGCTCTTCCCAACAGAATTCACCTTTTCCTGTTTTGAGGAAAAGCAGCCTGTTTGCTCTCGACTAACACACCCCCGAGCAGCTG
Organism: Antrostomus carolinensis; assembly: GCF_000700745.2. Classification (NCBI taxonomy): domain Eukaryota; kingdom Metazoa; phylum Chordata; class Aves; order Caprimulgiformes; family Caprimulgidae; genus Antrostomus; species Antrostomus carolinensis. Next base: position 3,639 of record NW_010317863.1, read on the forward strand.
GACGCTAACACCTCAGTGTGCAAAGGGGAGCCCAGAGCCCGAGCCGTGCAGTAAGGCAGCGAGGCCGCCTCTGACCCAGCAGCAGCCTTGGCTGTTCTGCATTATGTGCTTAAAACCACAGTTCCACTCGTACTTGATGGACAGGCTGCCCTCCCTGGACACTGTCACTGGCCACAGGGACAACCCTGCTGGGACAAGTTCTCCGAACAGCTGAACCTGCTGATCTCAGAAGAGCCAAACTGACAGCACGGCTTGCTGAGGAGAAGGAGAAGAGGAGAAAGGAGCAGCACAGGGTACGTGTGCTCCAGCCCGCTGGGCGGGTACCCCCCTGCTGCTGTCACAGAGCCCCACAGTACCCGAGGGTTCAGAGGAACAGCACTCACAATGACACAGTTCTTGCCAATGTGGACGTAGGAGCCGATCTGGGCTGCGTTGACGACACAGTCCTCTTCTATGAAGACATGGTCACCAATGTGGAGAGGGAAAAAAGCCACCCTGCAACAGGAGAGTCATTTGCTCAGGTGTACAACCCACAGATCCACGACACCGCCAGACCCAAGATCATGGGGTGGCATCTCCCATCTCCAGCTGCACAACCAGAGGCAGAGCTGATACCGAGGGAGGTTAAACAGCAACTGCTCTTCTCTCATCTCCTGCTAAGGCCCAAATGAGCCCCAGGGAGCCATAAAGATTGAACAAAGAATGAGTGAGGCGTGTCCTTCACTAGCTATGTGACTGTATCCCAGCCTGTCCATGCTGTGGTCTGGGGGAACACCAACCCTCAAGGCAGAGCCAGAAGTTGGAGGGAAAGGCAGGTTGAGAGGGACATATTTCTGCAAATTGCTGCAGAAGCATCACAGCCCTCCCACACAGACCTCAGCCAAGGAAGGGTATTTTTTTAGGTTTTAGATTTTAATTTCAGTCTCCCTAAAGGACAGGAACCTCTCACCCTTTGCTGAACTTCTTGAAGGGTGGTCGAATGACGCTGCGGCTTTTCACCACACAGTGACGTCCAACCCGGACGTTTGCCAGGTCACCACGGATGATGCAGTCGTTCATAACTATGGTCTGGAGAGGAAAAGAGAGATAAAGGAGCTCCAGTTTCTATCAGTTATTACACAGACTCATTCAGTGGCCAGGCCACTCCAGCGAGATTATGTCACCTTACAGGGGATTCTTTCAGTCAAAAGAAAATCAAGAACAAAACAAATGCCACAGGAGCTGGAACCGGCAGTGGTGCTGCCATCACGGCAGCGAGCTGCACAGAGGGAGCCAGGACACAAAGCGGCTCAAACACAGACAGAAATACGCGGCTGCAGGGATGAAAGCACCGCGAGCTGCCCGCACGGAGAGGAACTCTGTGTCCCGGGAGAGCAGAGCCCCGGTCCCACGGGGCCGACAGCGGCTGGCAGCGGACAGCGGACAGGACCCCCGCGCCTTGGCCCGCCCCGCTCCCACCCAGCGGCTC
>NW_010317864.1:0-12566 GCF_000700745.2 Antrostomus carolinensis
AACCCTATCCTAGCAAAAACCAGGACAGTGGTCATGGACAAACACATCAGAAAAGCTGTCCCTCAACATGGCTCTCACTGAATTCTTGAGGTAGGAGTGAATTACAGCTAACTTGAGGGGAAGCTTTTATTATGCATGCCATTCTGCACTTTTGTCTTTCATCTGTGTTGTTTGTGGACTCATATAACAGCTTTGGAAGGCAACTGTCTATAGTGAGGGTTTGCACTTGGTTTGGCCTTGGGACATATGTTGTCCCAAGACAGATGAGCACTGCGCTCTTGCTAGTGCTCATTTTTCAGCACAAGTCCATTGGATCCCAAAACTCCTGTCCAAAGTATCCCAAGGTTTGAAAAGGAACATGTCAAAGATAGAAGAGAATTGGGGGAAACGACAGTCTATTTAAAAAATATTAGAAAAAGGAATCTTAGAATTTTTAGTGAAAAACATGAAAAATATATATTGCTACAATTGGAAATAGCAATATTTACATTTCTGTGTAAACCCCATTACAGAATCATCCTGCTCCACTCTGGGTACCATATTTACATCCTTACCTTCCCTCTGTTTATGTTTTTGCGAAATGCCATGTGATTTTATTTCCCTTCTCAGACTCCTGTGAACTTTCACAGACCTGAAAATCTTGACTGACACTCCTCATTGACCTCCTTTCCTCCTGGGGAAAAAACAAACAAACAAACAAACAACCCAAATGTAAAACAAACAGAAAACCCAACCAAACCAAGCCAACAAAAACAAACAAAACCAACCAAATGAAAGATTTATAGGAAAATTACCAGAAACATTAATACAATGAACATGAGGACATGCAAACTAAGCCACAGATGGCATCACTAGAGAACATACTTTCTGCTTTAGAAGCAGTTAACTGAAAGTTCAAAAAAGTAGTTCAGTTGCTAGCTTCAACGTTTTGCTTACATTTCATTGCTTTCCGTTGTTTGGAATGGAATGGAATGGAATGGAATGGAATGGAATGGAATGGAATAGAATAGAATAGAATAGAATAGAATAGAATAGAATAGAATAGAATAGAATAGAATGGAATAGAATGGAATGGAATAAACTATTTCAGCTGGAAGGCACTTACAACCATCATCTAGTCCAACTGCCCAACCACTTCAGGGCTGATCAAAAGCTAAAGCACGTTATTAAGGGCATTAAACACTGACAGGCTTAGGGCATCCAACACATCTCCAAAAAGCCGGTTCCAGGGTTTAACCACCCTCTCAGTAAAGAAATGCATCTATTTCTTCTCTAGACCTTAACAGTCCAAGGAAGAGGAAATATTTATCCAAGAATCTCTGTATGGCACTGGTGTATCTCAAGCCTGACAGAAATCTTTAGATTATATCAAAATGCAAATATTACCAACGAAAACTGATTTATGCAAACAAATCTTTGGGGATATTAGTACTTATCTTTCTCAGGTTTCAGTGGGAGAAATACGCTTTGCAGTAGTACGTCCTTAAGCAATCCATCAGCTTCTTGGTTTTATGACAGAGGTGATGCGAGTTTAAACAACGGAGTATTTTCATGCCATCTCAGCATGTTGGAAACACAACCCAGGCTTTGGTATGTTGCAAGAACTGAATATGTTAGCAGACTTAAAAGATGGTTATATAAAACAATGCTGGATGAAGAAGGAATTTGATCAATGACCATGTACTTCAGGCTCTTTATTTTTTTTCCTCCTTGTAAATTAATGCAACTGTAACATATTATACATAGAAATTCAGACATAATTTGAAGTCTCCGGGACAGACAATGTTCCTGGAGCACAGGAATAGGCCTGTCAGAGAGGGAAGACAAAGAGCAGGGCAAGGGCAGGGGAGCTGCAGGTGGCGGTAGGGCAGGCCCATGGCAATGACCAGGGCGTGGCCATAGGATCAGGGAAATGTCCAAGGTCATGATCAAACATCAGCCCACAGCTTACTCTAGCTCAGTGGGGTTCTTGGCCAGGCAGGGCCCACTGGTCACACAGTTCAGGCCAGAAAAAAAAAGCAAGAACCCAGCTTAAAAGCAGCTCCCAGGGCAGACAGGCAGATCTCCTTGTGGAGTCTTCAACAGCTCAGTGACTTCCAGTTTAACAAAACTTTGGGGTTGTTTTTTGGGTTTTGTTTTGTTGTTTTTTTTCTTTTGCAAATAGAAAATAATTAATTGCTCATGCTCTTTCACGTTGTCCAGAGGACCTGAGAAGATGCCAGCAGGGCTCTGCTGTGTGAAGAACAAACCATGAGAGAACACAGAGTAGTCCCCTCCACCTCCACAGCACTGCCTTACCACCATGGAGCGGTCTGAGGCTGCATGCAATGTGCAAGCTCCTGGCTACTGCAAGGCAAGGAGGGTGGCACACAATTCCCAGGGCTCAGACAGAACTCTGGCCATTGGCAAAAGTTCATTATTTGCTTCTAGCCCCAGGTAGCAGAAGGGAGAAATCAACTCCAAGGTTGTCTTCTCTGTCTTCACCTTCCATGCTTTGTCACTACTAAAATATTTTGCTGGTACAAAACCTTTCATAATGTCTCCTCTTGAACTCTTTCAGTCACAGTCCCATCCTGGTCTGCCTAGGATAATTGTAATTAGAAGTCTAAAGTGGAGCAAAACAACAGAGTTTAATAAATTAAATTCTCCCACTGAAGCTGGGGAGGAATAATCTGAATTTCTGAAGAGCTCTACCCTGGAAACTCATGCACTGACCAGGCAATGTCAATAATTTACACTGATGAAGCAGTGAAGTGAGATGCAGTCATGCATTCTCTGAATGAACCGGCACTGACTGGTCACACTTTGAGGTAGTACAATGTCATTAAACTTACCGAGAATAGCCTTTTGTAAAGAAATCCTTCTCTGGGTGGCATATTTGTGTAAATGCAAAACCAGACTGATTTTTGCAATCTAAATTTTTACATCTTGGTGGGTAGATGGACCATGTAGATGCAGTTTGTTATTCAACTACTACCCTTCTGCAGAAACTGGTAGGAAGAGGTGAGTTTTCTTTAAATGTCAGGTTTTAGAACCTGCTTATTTTCATGAATACAGTGTCTTTCCCTGGAAATAAACCTTTATCAGAGAGCAAAAGCCAAAAGTATCAAAACCTAACCAGCAGGGAAGTTGACAAGTTCCCAAGGTGAGTGTATGGCTAGAAATCAAATTAAGGGGCTCTCATTTGCAAACTTTTCAGCTTGTGATAGTCTTGGGCTATTCCTGGTTGCTTACTCTCTTCTCTCTGTTGCTTGTCCTCAGGTCTGGAGGAGAAGGTTTTTCTCACTGTGGTTGTCTTTTTCACCAGCAGGACAGCAACAGTAATCATAATGCACAAGCCAGCCTATGAAATATATTTAATGCTTAACCAAGACAGTAACTTCATATGACCGTGACTTCTCATTGGAGCAGACTTCTTCCTTTTAACTCGTAGCATACAGAATGTAAACCTTGACTTCATTTCCAAGAAACTCAAAGCCACTTTACTATGTCAACCCCAAAAAATAAAAAGTCATTTCTTTCCTTACTTCCAGGTCGAAACAAGCTGAAATATTCCTTCTAAGACAGAAGTGGTTGATCAAACAGTAGCACAGCAAAGCTGACCATGGTAATCTTCAGAGCTTTGGAATCTTTTAATGGTGCAGAAATCTGAAATTAACAAGAAAGGAGAAGGCAACCTTTTTCTGCCTCTGCTTTTTCTGCTTACATTCTCTACAGAATATAAGAAGATGAAATCCCTGAGGACATGACTTGCCCAGGGCCAACAGCCAGCATGTCACTGTGGGTCACCATCAGCCCTGGAGTCTCACCCCGTGTGACTTGGTACAGTCTGTCGAACCCTGTGATGGGATCACGTGGCTTGAGGAAAGCTTCATTCTGCCTGTGTCTTAATTAGTTGACATAATAAAGTTAGCTGACATTCAGATCTTGGAAGTGCCTACTTAGGCTGAAAGAAGTTCCTTCCTGTCCAATTGACCTTGATTCTGGAAAGAAGTAGATCTTCTGTTTCCTTTTTCTTTTCTGGCTGCAGCTAGTCACTGAAATAAAGTGCTTTGTTTGTGACAGTGTTTTTGTCCCTTAGTGCCAAAAAAAGCCTTTCTGTGAGGTCTGTAATTTTTCTCCTGTATAAAGTTGGCTTTCTTGAATATTTATGTTTAGAGCTGTATATATAAACTAATTAAGAAAATAAATTAAGTCTGTACAAACCAGTTTTGTTAGGAGTCACAAAAGCCTTGAATTTTTACTATGTGTTTCTGCCCAAGTTTGGTCAGAGGGCTTGGTTTTCTTTTTTCTAAGAGTTCAGCCGAGTTGTTTAATCAGGCGTTATAAGCAGGTGTCTTTCCCTCTCTTTTTTTCCCCCTTATGCTTTCATTCAGCCTACCATTTCTCCTGCTCTGACCTCTTCTCCCAGTTTCCCAAGAAGTGGCTTTGGGAATTAACTCATTTAGTTTGGCATCTTTGGTCAGCATCACAGCCAGGGGCCAAGCAGGCTTAGTGCTAAGTCCTTGGAGCATATGCTAAACATCACCACCAGACTGTGACCCACAGAAAGGCATCGTTGCGTACAGGCCCCTTGTTGGCCCTGTAAGAGGGAATTATACCTCTAAAGCAGCAAATTACCAGACAGCTTTGCTTTTGCCATATCCCTGTTTTTAGGCATTTTCATTCACAGGGCAGATCTGACGATTTTCTTTCTTTGCCGTATAAGGGAATTGGCAGTGCCTGAGAGAGAGTTTTTCAGCAGTTAAAGAATGAAGCGTCAGGAGTATCCAGCCCATACTTCCATCTTGGCATTTCACCCCAGCTTTTCTGTACCTATTCAATTCAGTTTAGAATTGCATCCCCACTGGAATTGCATATGATGGTTCAGTAACCTACAGCATCCTGTTGAGCTCCTTGTTTCTCTGTCCAATAAGGCTTTCTTTAAGGAAGTGGCAACTTTTTTCTGCTGATGAAGGCATGCAAGATAGAGGAAGGATAACTGTTAAAGAAATTTAATCTTTAGGTTAAATAGTATTTTTGGTCAGTTGAAAAAAGTAAACCCAAGATTTAGCCACTGTGTCAGTGTCTGACTGATCACATGTAATGCTTTGCATGCACATTCTGAGAACTGATGTATACCTTTTGTTACTACTTCTGCAAATCCTGACATTGACTTCTAGACTTCAGTGCCATTACTGTTTGTGCTAAGAAGCACTGACCAAATTCTCCTTTGTGTCCATACCTCCTAGCCACTCTAAAATTTCTCCTCAGTTTTGCTGACTCATTTGTTAAGCTATCATTCTTTTTATTATTATTTATTTATTTTTCTGTAAGTGTCTCTGTCCTAGAGTCCAATCCATACACCAGATGGATGCCTTAATTCTTCTGACTACACTGTATCTGTAATGCATTTTTATATCAAATCTATTGGTTCATCTAGTTCACAGCCAACCAGATTGAATAAAAAAGCTGATTTTCAGAAAACCCGACACTGTATCTGTAGCAAAGTTAAGCCAAATAAATCCTAGAGTTGTTGTTTGCAACAAAGGACACTGAGGGATTGCTGACGTACTCAATGGCTTCACCTCTGTGTTTACTGGTAAGACTTGCCCCCAATAATCTCAAGTGCAGGGAAAAGCCAGGACGAAGTAGGTTTACTTTCAATGGAGGATGATCAGGTTAGGGAACATATAAATAAACTGGACCTACAGACATCCATGGGCCTGATGCAATGCACCCACAAGTGCTGGGAGAGCTGGCCTGTGTCATTACAGTCTGCTTGCAATCATCTTTAAATGATGTGAAGGAGAGGGGTGTGATTGGAGAGAGAACCTGAGGACTGGAAGGAAGTAACTATCTCTCCTTGCTTGATCCCTGGGAAGGTGGTGGAAGAGTTAATCTTGGAAACCATTGCAGATATTGTGCAAGACAAGAAAGTGACTGCAAGTAATTGGCATGGGCTTGTGAAGGAGAAACCATGCCTGACCAGCCTGATGGCCTTCCACAATGATATGGCTGGCTTGGTGTATGTATGTACAATAGGAAATAAAGACTGGGAAATAATTTCTCGGAGCAGTGACCAAAGAAAAACTAGGTTCCTGTTGTATATAATAGATTCAAGAAATGTTTACTTAGTATAAATTTGGATGCCTGTCTGTTGGATAATTTTTATACTAGTGCTGACAGCTGTTTGCTGTAGCAGATGAAAGTACAGTGCTGCTGCCCTCTTTGTGTTTCTTTCTTATTCTGGTGCTGAGTTTCCATTAGCATTTCTGGAGGAGTAAGTACGTTGATTGGGAAAAGATGGCTTTGTTTTAAATATTTGACATGGGAGGGTTATCAAGACATCAAGAGAAAAATGCAGATATAAAGGAGCTGCTGTTTTGTCAGTGTCTGCATCTTCAAACGCCCACCACTACAAGCAAATCTGCTTTATTTTTAGGAAGAAGCATAATGGAGCTGACTGCCACCAAATGCCATCTCTTTTATGAGTGGACTGTTTTCAGCAACAGATGTGCCTTTTGCTGTAAGAGTTGAAGAAAGTTTCCTCACCTTTGGCCACCTCCTTCTTCTCTTTGGTCATTGTCCCAGCCTAATAAAGAAAGGCAAAAACACGAGTAAAACCTACTAAACTAGCCACAAACAGACAGAGTGGGTTGGGACCTATCCCTCTTCTGTCTCTGTTTCTGACAGAAGCTGGTATTAGTTGTAGTAGAAGAACAAGCAAGAAAGTCTCTCACTAACTGTTCAGCCCAAAGGGGAAGAATTTTATTATTTTTATTGTTCTCATGGAGATGGCACAATGACTTTTTGGATAGTAATTAGTCTTCGCCAGCCTCCTGTAGCAGGACGCCATGCAAGTATCTGTTATTCAGTCCCTCCATAATCCTCCTAAATTATTGGTTTAACTTTTATTTTGTGACAATGGTCTCCATATGGGCTTGTTATCTGTATTAAATCGTTTCCAGGTATTGATCTGAAATACGTTTCCTTTCAGTTTGTCCCTGTTCTACTGTTACAAAGGCCAAATAAATAGGGAGCTTTCCCCAGGCTTATCATCATATTTTATCTTAGTGTGGATCCCTCTTGTTCATCATAGGTGAAATACTGGCTAGGGAGAATTACTACAGTGACTTATTTGGGCCAAAACCACATATGTTTTTCCCTTGGTTCTTGAGCTTCTGACTTTCTGCTTGGAAAGAAACTTTGCTTAACATCCATGAGGAGTGCTCTGTCACTCTGTTTGTTTGTGTATTACTGCTGTATCTGTCTTGAGCTTCAGTGAGCAAAATCATATGTTTATTACAGGCTGTACTATCACTATTGTTAACCGTATTGTTTGCTTTGAATAGAAAAAGCTGAGTGTGCCTTAATGGGAAGAAGAAAGATAGACTTGTCAGGTGAAATATATTAGAAAGTTCTAAAAACACTAATATTTTCAAGTTCAGTCTTTGATTTTCAGTCAGTTTCTGAGGTTTTATCTTTACATGCACCTAGGGGTGCAAAGGGACGCTTTCTGTGATTCCTTTTGAAAGTTTAGTCTGTGCAGAAGCCCGTCAAGGTCAGAGGTTTCTGAAAAATCTCAGCAGCTGTGGAACTTCTCTACAGATGCCCAAGTAACCTGTGGCATTTCTGGCTCACCTGTGAGCAACACCAAAGGTGCAAACACTGATGGTGCTCTGAGAGCTGCAGGTGCCTCACGCTTTGGAAAGTCACACCACAGCTTTTCCAAGTCAAACCACAGGAAACAGAGAAACTGGCAAACCAGGAGCCTTTGCCTGAGAATGTGGTGTTAAAAGATGTTCTCAGGAGTTGTTTTTCTTCACATGATGTTGTCTTTGTGACATGGTAGAAGCATGTTCCATGTTCATACCAAACTCCCAGATGACTGGCACTTACCTTTCTCTCACCTATGTTTTCATGATGAAGGACACCTGCCACTGGAAAAAGATGATAACTTGGAATGTTTTGTCTTTGTAGGTGGTTTCAATCCAATCAACAACGTAGGTTAATTCAGAATCTGGTGAATGCATTTATATTTATGACACATCCAGGCAACCTAAGTTGGACAAGGAAACGAATATACTTCTCTATTTGTTTACCCTGGTCCTGAGGTGGCCCTTTAGTCACTATGTGTCTACCTACTACTACCTAGTCAAGAAGTAACAACATGCTTGGCCTTAACTGAACACCAATGAAACACTGTTTCTGCTTTGACTAGCCTGAAGTCTTCAAAACAGACACAGATAAAACTCACAAGATGACCTGGGGAAATCTTTCTGGGATTTTTCCACGCAGTTCTTTCTCTCCTCTTATACAGTGCAGTGGTAGAGAAGACACTTGGCAGACAGAGGACTACAGCTATGAAAGAAATGAATTTCAGTAAACATCTGAGGGGCATGACCTTGTTACACAATATGGAGGACAACCATTTTTTATGATCTAGGCTTTTTTGATGAGGATACATAGTGCTCCTTAGGCCACAAGCTAAACAAACAGGAGGCTACTGGGAGGGACCTCCTTTGTGTGTGCTGCTTGAGAAGCCCCTGTCCCATCTGACATGAGTGCTGCTCTGATGGTGATAATCTAATGAGGACAGAATAGGAGCACAGTGTTCTAGGATTAGAAAGTTACGCATGGTAGTGGGGACATTGGTGGAGGAATGGCCGTCATAGTAAGTGTAAGGAAGAGACAGCAGAGCAGTAAAAGAACAAACAATTAGGCAGTGCAGGTAGTTTATGCAGTGTCCTGATCAGAATTAGATTACCTTCCAGGTGTAATACTGTCATACAATTAGTGGAGTAAAGGCAAAGGCCTGAATGGGGGGAAAAAAAAAAAAAAGGAAAAAGTAAGTTATTGCCAAACATGTGTCTTGAGTTACAGCTTTGTCTCCTAGACTACTTCCTTTCTTGGGAATTTATGTCATACACTGGCCATCTTAGAAACAGAATCCTGTTGGAATATTTTGTTTTGTTAATCAGATGCACAAAACAGTATTTAGTTTTAGGTTTTACTTTGGAGTTTTTTGTTTTCTTCTTTTAATTTAGGGGAAATGCCAGTCCAAAGGGATTCTAGCCTATGCAGTGCAATGCAGCTGGGTTTTTTTACTTGCTTTTGGTAGACCTTAATCTCAGAAGGCACTACTAGGCCATTTGCAATTTGTGTCTTGCTCACCATACATTTCTGCTCAGCTGCTCTGTGTGCAGTCTTGCAATTTGTGTCTAATGAAAGTGCTGCCTTCAGGAAAAAAAAAGAAATCCGTTCTTGAACAGGAGAGAGCAAGAAATAAAGAACCCACCATTTCTTAATAGTTGATTCTGGTAGTTAACCTTTGCATTAATTGCAGTGGCTTTACTTCTACCTTCATAAAAGGAATCTCATGTCAATGAGCTTAAAAATTCCATTTTCTATGAAACTTCAAGCATCAATATTTAAGAGTAAATGAGTATTATCTGAAAGTGTTAGGCTAGATTTACTCTTTGAGTACAGCTCTGCTGAAGCAATACTGGTAATGTAATAGCTTCACAGACACACACCGCCTCATCTCTTGTTAGAACAAAATATACCCAAACCTTTAATTCACACTAATCCAGTTTAAGTTCGGCACAGCTGTGAAATAGCCCTTAGATGTTGCCCTGTCAATCAGGCTGTCATTTACTCTGTTTCTGCAGCATAACCTTGTTGATTAAAACCCCAGTTTGTATTAGCACATAACCAATGTAAACATACAGTGATTTTGCATTTAGAAAATTGATCTACTGGTGCATCTGTAACCGTTGAAAACTAAATCTTTCCTTTCTGATGCATAGAGGTGGGGAGGGGAAGAAAGGGTAAAAAAGTTCATATCCTTCAGAAAAATTATTAACATGCACAAAAACAATTGCAGAGAAATAAAGTTTAACAGAACATAACATTATCACAGGCCTCATGTCATGTACATTGCAGATAAACTTTATACCTTTCCTTTTGCACTAATCTAACAATGGAGAACCATTTTCTGTGCTGATAGCCTGTTGGGTTAATCTTCTCCCCTATTATGTCCACAGACACTTGTAACAAAGTGCCAAATACAGAAAAGACTTGTACAAGGTTCATTTCAGCTCTTTAGTGTTAGACGTATTTTTCAAATTAGGGTAGGTAGACCAGTCCAGTTCTCATTAAGTTTAATGATAATTTAAATAATGATTTCAAAGAAAGCAGCACTGGACTTCCATGGAACACAAATTCTAAGATAAAAAATGGTAAGGAATTAAGACTTTAATTCTGTCCCACAAGTCTATACAGTCCATGTATGAATAGAAGATAGGTTCTAATATGCTTGTCACTATGGAGACAAAATGATGCACATCCACTTTCTGGTTTGATTTCATACACATCCTTTATTACATTTTTCAGTAGCACGTTAAAAGATCCTGGACCACATCCTCTGCTTATATAATAGGCATAAAACCAATGACTTCCAAAGAACAGTTTTAGCACAGTATTCTCCAGGTGAGGACACAGGTTGGAAAGTATGTTGCACTACAGATGAATGAGCACTGTGTCCTCACAAGTAACAAGAGGTGTGCTTTTTTATATAGGATTTATTTTGTTGAAAGCAATACAACTTTTCACAGAATCACAGAATGGCTGAGACTGGAAGGGACATCTGGGAGCCATCTGGTCCAACCACTCTGCTCAAGCAAGGTCACCTGGAGCTGACTGCCCAGGACCATCTTCAGGCAGCTTTGCCACCTTCAGGTACTTATACACATGGAGAAGATGCTCTCTTTAGGTGCCTACACTTCGCTGAACAGTTTGCTGTATGCATGATGTGTGATGCTTTTGTTATTTTGTATTTCCTGGCAAGCCAGTGCTAACACTTACTGTTACAGACTTAATAATTAAATTAGAGAAACATTAAAATAAGCTGTGGGTTTAACTTCGAACATGCCTCATGCAGATGTTTCAGTACTGCTATCTGAGTAAAAAGACTGATGTACAAGATGTCTTCCACAGACATGCTACCATATTTTGTGAAGAATTCTCTCTCAATTTTGGCCATCTTATTGTAAGCCCCAAATAAGCAGACTGATCTATTCCTTGCTTTTCTCACAGAAATTTTGTTTAAGAGACAAGCCCTGATTTATGCGCTAATTGCTATTATGACAAAGAGAGATACACTGTTTGAGGGTCCTGTCCTACCATCCAACACATGAATTAAATTTTTGTTTGAAGTCAAGATACTGCTTTTGGGATGCCTGTCTATGAGCAAGCTTGAAGACACTGCCCTTTCCGAGGGTTTCTCCAGAAGAAGACACTGTAAATTACATGGAGACTTTGCAGTGGTTTTCCTAAATGCCAAAAGCTGGTCCCTGTAACTTCATCCTACCTCTAAGACAGCATCACAAACAGATGCCTTGTGCTTGGGTTCTGACAGCAGAGTGAATTAACTCCATATGGTGTAAAGTGTTCCCAGGATTTCTTTCCTGGCCTCCACTTCTTCTGTCAGACCGATTAGGCTAGATTGCCTGGAAGTGTCAAAGTGTCAACCCCCACCCCACACCTTGTCAAACAAACTCTCCAGTTGCTGTTAGAGCCCTCAGAGGTCCCCTTTGCAGGCACAAGTATTCAGTTAGTTAATTGGAGAGATTTAAATACATGATTGGACTACATGAAAGGGGAAAGCCCTCAGGAGAACCCAGGGGTGGGTACACTTGCAAACAGAGCCCAGGTAATTCTCTTCTTCAGGGCTAGTAGTGCTGTGGTTTAACCCCTTGCTAGTACAGATGGATGGAGAACTGTTCCCAAAGCTTTAATGCTTAAACAGTTGATGTAAAGAAAGGCTAAACTGGCAGATAAACCCTTCTTTCTCAAGCTGAGCAGCTGCCCCACTGCTGCTGCCCTCGGTCCATCCTCCTCTCGTGCTTTCTGCTCCAAGTGGTCCCCGTGTCCCCGAGGGCTTTGTGGCTCTCAGAGGCCACCAAAGAACATTGCACCTGGGTAGCTCCCAGGCCTGCTCACCGTAGCCATCAGTGTAATTGGCATTTTAACAGAAAAGGTAACTATTAAGGGCAGCGAGAATTCAAAGTGCAGGCACAGGGACTCAAAAAGAAGAAACAAAGTAAACCCTGAATTGTGAAAGCCTCCAGGTAGTGTGTCTTAAATACCAGAGACCAAGCATGGTAAGGAGCCTTTGAGGGCCTCGGGGTGTATCCCAGGAAACATCTAATTATCATAAGAAGAAATGAAGCAGGGGTTTTTCCTGGAGCAGTAGTGGGACACAGTATGTGCCACCTTTTAGATGAGAGTGAAGGACAGATCCTGGAATCACCATTTCTAACTCATTTTCAGTAATTATCAGTGTTAGGCCCAGTTTGTTGTACTGTCCCTGGCAGGATGCCATCTGATATCCTCCTTCAGTTATTGTCCAGAGATATGGTATATTTCTGCCAACTACTGTAATATTTTGTTTCCTGAGGTGATGGTATTCTGTTGTAAGTTATGATATAAAAGTCTAATCTTTACCACAACTCTCTTATAAGACACTATTTTTGCTGGGTAACCTGTGCCAGTGTATGATGTAACATCCCTGGCATGGTAAC
>NW_010317864.1:12587-14230 GCF_000700745.2 Antrostomus carolinensis
TCTTTGTTACCACAGCTGAAAGCTGCTAGGAGGTCTTACTCTATTAAAAATCCTGTGGAGTTTACAATAAGCAGAGTATATATTAAAATACAATAGTTTTCTTCTTAAATTGCTAGATACAGAGAAACTGAGTTCAGGAAGTGGATGAGTACCTTAGATAATCAACTAATATTGTTTCAATAACTTCTGTTTTGTGTCATCTTCTATACAATTTTATTGATATATTTCCATTTGTAGTATGAGCCCCTGCATTTGGCTATAAACTCTTTACTGATACTATTGTGATAGGCAAGAAAAAAAATAGAGCAATCTGTAGAGCGTGTTTGAAATGCTGAGGGCCAACAACTTAAGGCAAGATCTAATTATTTTGGATGTGACCACCATTCACCACTAAGGTCTCTTCAGAATAATTTGCATTAAAGGCTAAAAGAAATGCTGTGTGTAGGTATAAAAATATCTGGATGCCTATGTGGAAAAAATGTCCTTTTTCTCATAACAAATGTCATCTGAATTCCACTTGTACTGCAGTGTTGTGCTACTGCTGACTAGCAAGCCTCTCTGCATTTCACTTTAAATCAAATGAAAAATAAATGATGTGGCCTCTAATGCACACCAAAGAAAGAAGCAGAGTTGCTTCAGTGAATATTTGATTTGCTATAAGAATGGAACTCATTTCAAGAACTTATTTGTCCTAGGCCTGGTGCTCACATGCATGGAAGCTTTCTCTTTGCTGTCACAGGGAGCTACAAGCCTCCTATTCAAAACAAAACAGACCAGATTAATTTCCTCTGCTCTTGTTAGTGAGGTTGCTTTGTTACCTTGAGAAAATGAAAAGATAATAGCACATCAGGAAGGTGTTACAGCTTGCTTTTTCTGGTGGAACTGTCTGAGACCTAGTGACATGATTGTAAAACAAATTGTCACCATTAGGTTTTGAAATCTCTACAGAAAACACTCTGTCGCTTTCCTCTAGCAGGACATTTCTCATTGGTGCTGAAGAACTGGCTCCTGCAAGGCTGGGCACCTGCCGGGATCGATGTGCAACTGCAGACTCCCAGCTAGTGAGGCAGGAGCCTCTCCCCACAAGCCTGTGGTTTCTGAGCTGGGGTAGCTCCGCTACCAGGAGCACCCTTTCCCTTCTTTGTGCCAGCAGCAGCCAGTGAAAACTCAGGCCTCAGACACCTACCAGCCCGAATAGTGTTAATTACATTAATCAAAGAATCCTCTTGGAGGGTAAAATGATGTTTTGACATTGTGGAGATGATGAAGCTACTTAACATTCAGGCCGTCATCCCACAGTCCTTCCTTATCCACAGAAATCCTTGAGTGTGAGCTTCAGTTTGAGTACATACTATGTTGCATGGACTTGGGTGTTCTGCTGTACAGACAATTAAATTTATGTTTAAACAGGATGGATATGTTTAATCTCCCCTTGCTTGCTCACATGGGCCTCTGAAGTTGAAGACCTGCTTATGCAAGCAATCTGCAGGGAGCTTTGGGGGAGACTGAAGTGCAGGCAGGTCTTATAACCCATTCAGTTTGTTGGCAATATGTCAGTTTTGGTACCCTCTCAGATGCATATTTTGTTATACTCCTCTCCTGAATTCTGATATTACAGAATCACAGAATGGTGGGGGTGGAAG
>NW_010317865.1:0-19777 GCF_000700745.2 Antrostomus carolinensis
GAGTGTGTTTAAACTGCTTTGAAAGCCTTGCATGAAAAATACTCTTTGGGAAAAGTAATATTTTTTCACTGCTCATATATTCAATGCAATATCACTCCTATTAATACACAGTTGACTGCACTTTATCTCTGTCCTGTATTGTTGCACCCTGCTATAACTGTTTATCTAGCTAGGAGTAAAATGCAGAGCAATAGTGTCATTTGCAGCCTGCTTCTAATTGCCAGGATTTATTTGCAAATAAGGGAAGTTAGAAATATAAGTGCTTACATCATCTTTTTATACATGGGGTATTTTTTTCATTTCTTCAGATAATTTTTGAAATTCTGTTCTTGTTGGTTTACCCAGAAGCAAAACCTGATGGGCTGTATCCCCTGTGTTTGAGATCTGTGCTGTTGTTTGCAACGTGACGGTTTTATAAAATGAAGCAGTACACAATCATTTCTTTCTGTCCTAATTTTTGCAAAGATCCAGGCATGACATTTGCAGTCTGGACCTACCTCATGTTGTCAGCTCCAGTGTGCCTGCCCTTGAGATGCCTTACTATTTCAATAACATCTACACCCCACCACTTTTGCAATGAGCTCATCAGAGATGTTCCCTTTGGTGTGAGATGCTGAGCAGCTCAGCGTGTGCCCCTGCTCTGGCACGCCTCACACGGCGTGAGGACAACCATGAGGACTTAGTCCACATGGTGAGTTAGATAAATGCTTTATGCAGCACAGGACATGGGGATGTGTCATGCTTTGGGCAGGCACTGCCTTCTCAGGCTGTCCAGGCTCTGGCAGGTACATTTTTGTAGGGTATGCATTGCTTAGCCAGGGTCTAGAGAGACAGTGCCCTCCATCCCCTCCGTTCTCAGGTGCTGCCAGGTAACCGCACAGAGCTGGGATGGCTCGTAGCTTACTGTCACTGAGCTCATCCCCGTGTGTCTGCTCACAGCCTTGGCCTTGGCTCGCTGTCTTGTTTTAGAGTGGAAAAAATAAGAACTGCTTTTAGAGTGGAAAAAAACTGCTGAGAGCAGACCTCAGTTCTTGGCCAAAGGAGCCAAGTGGGCTTGAGTCACCACTCCCAGATCCAGAACTCAACACCCAGAAGGCTTGGATGGCTCAGATACAAGCATAGTTTTGATTCAAGACTTTGAAGGGCTCCTTGTTGGAGGTTAAGGACTGGGGTCAGCTAATTGATAATTAGTGTCTTGAGACAATACATGGTGCTATGAACTGGAATGTTTGTTTTATGTATACGAATATAACATGAAAAAAACCAGTAAAGCACAGGAAACCTAGAAAGACTTCTCTGTGAGAAAGCAGACCCCTGTTTCTATCTGTGCCTCTGGAAGGATACAGAAACAGAAGAAGGACCTGACTGACAGCAAGGGCAGGTAATGGATCCTGCTAGGTAACAGGATCTGCTGCTGGGTCATTGAGGTTTTTGTAAGTCTCTGCATGTGTGTGTGTGTTTGTATTGGGGCTGGAATTTCATCCTCATATACAACAAAATAATTTATTTGGGTCACTAATGTCTGTGACTTCAGGGCTATTAACTGGTGTCTTTTCTGTTTGCAGTGTGCATGTACAGAGAGCCATCGCTGCATGAAATTGGAGAAAAACAAGGACGCTCAAGAAAAAGTTCAGGGACACCAACCATGAATGGAGGCAAAGTTGTTAACCAAGACTCGACATAGCTGACAGATACCCTCCCTTCTTGCACCTCCTCCCCTCCCACCCACCTACCCACCCCACCTGGCAAAACCACACTGAGAAGACGACAACTGAGCAAGGCAGGACCTACCGGTAGTGGCTAGGAGTCTGAACTCCAGAATCGTTCTTTGTGTAGGATGAGGAAATCGAACCCCAGATCCTGCCTGTTGCAACGTTTTAAAACACAAAAACAACAAAAAAGTGAAGAAAAAAATGTTTTAAATCAGGACTCCATTAACATTTTCAAAAGCAAACTGTTTGCTCTGTGATCAAAGGGGAAAAAAAAAAAATCTCATCTCTGCATAATAATAATAATAATAACAACAAATAAATATAATAATAACAATAATAAAGATGTTACCTTTAAAAATAAAACAAAGCTTTTGGAAAATTGAACTTAGCATATGAATTGCAAGAAACACATGGGAAACACAGCCTGGGACTGTGCTTTCTGTCTTATGCTTTCACCTCACGTTCACACCACTGTATTTTCCATCCCTGCTTCCCTGGGATGGATGGGATTTTTCACAAAGCAGGAAAGGTAGGGATGGATTATGACTGTGTTTGCTCTGCTATCAATAAAATATGGCCTGTCCGAATTAGGAATCTGACAGTTATGGGCAACAAGCTAGCTATTCTGTATTCAGCTTTTTCCATCTACATTCAAACACTGTGTAGTTATTTGTTGCTAGTGGCACTGTGTGAGTATGTTTGATCCACGTCTGGCATTTTATGCCTTTTTATCATAAGTATTTATATTTATCGGCTTGTTTTACTGTATTAGGGGAATTTCAGAAATGGGTTTTCAGGTCTCAAAGGATGAAGTGATCATATATATTAGGGAAGAGTTAGAAGATAAAGAGGGGGAAGGATGGTTGCTTGCTTTAAAATACAAAACACAGCAAGAAACACTACTGAAATCCTTGCTGTCAGATGGAAATGATGAGGCATGTGCTATGTGAGGGGGTGGCAGGGATTTCAGCGACAGGAAGAGGGGTGTGAGAAGGGAGTAGGAGGGGTGTGCAGGGGAGGGGACAGCTACAGGGGACTGTGGGTGGTTGTGCATGTCCAGCTGTGCCAGGGTGAGGAGATGCTGCTGTTTCCTTCCAGCATCCTGGCTCTCAGTATGTGTCCAGGATCCACACACATCTCATTTTACACATCTTCAAAGCTGAAATTACAAACCCCTCTAATACAAAGCCTTACCACTGCCAAGCCTATTAGGGGATGAGAACCCCTGAGATGCTGCAGCGAGCTGGGTGTGGGTACGTGTCCTGTGAGCACTGGGGCTGCAGATGCTGGAGAAGCACTTTGGAGATAACAAATCCACAGATAGGGAGAGGCAAGGACAGGGTGATGGGGTGAGGGATGCTCAGCGCTGAGCTCACCTGCAGCAGCTAGGGCGTTAGTGGGGATGTGCAAGTCTCTCCCTGTCTGGTGTTGCCTCTCCTCATAGTTTGGGGGTCAGCGGTGACCCGCTCACCGTCACTTCAATGGGTGGTACTGAAACCGGGCAATATGGGCAGGTGCCCTTTCTCTGCCCACACACACTAACACCTGTCTCTGACCTCTTTTTGGCACCCAGGGCCTGCAGGTGGGAGCAGCAAATCAGAGAGGTGATACAGATGCTGCTATAAAAACAGGCCCTGGCTGAGCTGTTTGGGAAGTTTTTGCTGCTCAGGCTGTAGTTATTGCAGTGAGAGGTGAAAAGGATGATGAATAAGCAAATGCCCAAGGGCCTGGAGAGGGGTACTGGGTTGGAATGGCCCATTACACAAGGGGCAATAACCCAAAGCCTTGCTGTTACATGCTGGGTGGAGGTGTTTGTTTCTTTTGCAAATTATGAGCACACATGAAATGCCAAATACGACCTTAATTCTTGAAGCTTCTTTGCTGTCATGGCCAAAGCCTCAGCTGGCTGGTGGCAGCACACTGCAAAGCTGTTGTGGCTGCAAGAGATGGGGAGTGCCTGTGCTGACCATGGTGCCCCCTGCGAAGCAGCTGCTGACCTGGGCTCCTCAAGCCCCATGGCACTTACTGGTGTACAGTGTACGTCAGGGCTTGGTGAGCAGCTCCGTACAGGTACAGAGCAAGTGGGGAGAGCTAAGGAGAGAGCCAAATTTCAAGGTTTTGGAAGATTCCCAGGATCAGCATGAAGGAATGAATTTCAAGCAAGTCCTTTTCTGTTTTGAAAAGTTGAAACCTTGAAATAAAGAGCTTTTTAACGTGGCTCTGCCACCTAATGCTGCACCTATGGGCAGCCCCTCTGTGCTATAGGGCACCAGCAAGCACCAACGATGTTTTAGCTGGAGGTACCAGTCATGTTGGAGAGACTTACTCTTACCCTCCTCAGAGCCCCAGTCCCACAACACTGGGGCAAGATCACTAATATGTGATGTTTGGCTTGGAAACACACAGGCACCCTTCACCCCCACCCCCACCCCACCCCAGCTGATAAAATCCATTGCCTACAATTTTAGCTCCCTCACAAACTAGAGAACACCCCAAATTAAGGGGGTGGTGGCTGCTTACTCACTGGAGAGGTGAACATTCAAAGAAATGGAGCCTCAAGACCTACATGCTGAGCTAGCAGGTCTCTGAACCATCCAAGCCACCAAGCACCCAGGCCATGGTCCATGGTTTAGGCAGTGAGCCACAGCTTTTCCCAGCTGCCCTACTGTGGAAGTGACCAGCCCCAGCACATCTTGGTACCACAAACTTCTTCTGGCCTCAGCCATGGGCAACTTGCCAAGGTCACGGATACATCTAGAGCAGATCTGGCATAAAAGATCAAAAAATTGCTGCAACCTTGTGTGCAATTTGCATAAAGCCCCAGAACGCTGTGAGCAACAGCAGACCCAGCCCTGCCATGTGCTAATTTTTCCATTGTGTGGCTCGTTTATCACTTCTC
The DNA here is from genome assembly GCF_000700745.2 of Antrostomus carolinensis. Classification (NCBI taxonomy): domain Eukaryota; kingdom Metazoa; phylum Chordata; class Aves; order Caprimulgiformes; family Caprimulgidae; genus Antrostomus; species Antrostomus carolinensis. Next base: position 4,612 of record NW_010317865.1, read on the forward strand.
ACTCTGGGCTTTTGCCTTGATAATTTTGCTTGGACAAATCATTGCAGGAGTCTGTGGAAATACCACATTCAGGCCTAAATGTCAAAATCATCTGCTCCTTTGGTCCACTTTGTTTGATGTAGTCACCTTCACACAACACTCACTGAGCTGACCTATAATGAGAGCTAATTAATCCTGCTTATACCCAGGGTCTGCGCTACCTCAGAGCAGGTCTTCTGCCATGTATTCTAAGTGCTGGCTTTCCTTGCTACCTGCTTAGCCCTGGCAAACCGTGAGACATGTATGGTGGCATAAACCATGATAAAAACCTCCCACACACCTTAGGAAATACTGTGCACTTCATCTCTAAGGAAGCTGCAAACATCAGCTCATGGTGTAATAATGCAGGGACTCCTGGAAAACGGGAGTCCACAGAGATTTTTTTCATGCTTTGAAGTTCCTACAGTCTCTTCATTGCTTCTCACTATTATTGCTCAGTGTCAGTGTGTGATGTTTCTGATGAGTTATGTTTCTTTTGTTTCTTTCTTTAGCCACATATGCCGCAACAATTTAGGGAGCTTTGTAACTCAGTTTAACATTGTAGTGACTATAACTCTTTGTCTAGCCTACATGTGATATTAGCAGGGCAGATTTCCTTCCTAGCTATCTTGGCATGGCATTGGGCAAACATCTAGTACAGAAAATGGCCAAGAAAAGTAAACAATAAAAAAGAAGGATGTTTTCAGTTCACCTAGCCCATGGTAACTGTTAACTCTGCTAAGTAAGTCTGCAGTAAATCTTTGTCCTCTAAATAAGAGATGCTGTTATGGAAAAACTTGGATGTAGAAGTCCAGTAGCAGATAACACTTCACAACACAGAAATACAGGTACATTTAAAGTGTTCATTTTGTTTCACCCTAGTTTGTTTTTCAATTGTTCTGGCAGTACATGCTATGCAACACAGCTCCTCTCACCTAAGCATCAAGGGCAAAACCTGATAACATGGCTTCAATTTGGACCATCAGGAATTTACTCAGGGAAAAAGGGCAGAAGAAGATTCTAGCACAAAACAGCATGCCTTACTGCACCAGCAAGTTATGCCACAAGTGTCAGCACTGGCACGTGACAATGTGCTGCTATAAAGAGAAGTTGACACTCAACAAAGCAATTTATGAAAGTTGTCTGTCAACAACATTTTTTTGTTTGCACTCAGATAGGGTCTGGCTGATGGAGCCCCACGCAATCCTTCAAGCTGTCATGGGCCTCACTTTACAACTTTACATCTTAAACTGCACTGATGGTGCACCATGAGTGTTACCGCCTCAGAAAGCCATCATTGCTGCACTCTCTGAGCAAAGCTGAAGCAAGTGGTGGTGTAAGCTCCCCAAGATGATTAGAGCTAGCAGGAAATGAAGTGTGCCAACCTCCCCAGTATCACAGCAGAAAAGCTGCAGCATATATGTATGGTAGACATGAAAAAAAAATGTATTTTTGAGGACTATGGTTCCAAAAAAAAAAAAAAAAGAAGATTCAGAATTATCATTAGTTGCAGCAAACAAAACCAATCTTTGCTAATGGGCATACACTAAAATGCACTACTTTTATCATGGGGGGTTGGGGGAGATGAAGACATTGGCCCCAAAACATGTCCAAGCCTAGACCTTGGACTGTGGCATAGCATAGCCCTGGTCCTAGATGGCAGGGCTCAGTCTCTATGTCACTTTGCACCAAGGAGGGGGAAAAAAAAAAAAAAAAAAAAAAAAAAGACAGTTAGAAAATATACACAAGTGAGTGTCTTCAGGGCCAGATTCCTCTCCCAAAACTGAAACAAATTCTTTAGTTGCTGCTATGAGATGACCCATTGTAAGCACTTGTGAGTAAAGTCAAAAGAAACACCACTGCACTTCCTCAGTGAAGCAGAGAGGTTTCCATGGCACTCATGTCTTCCTTCTTCCACCACCAGTGCTTCAGCCTTCATGGTGATTGAAGGCTATTTCCATGGAGCAAAAGGCAGAAAGTCTTACATCCTCCTCACCAGCGTGAAGCAAAACTTGACTGCTCTGCTTCAACTGCTGAGCACCAATCATGGCATCACCCAATTTGCCCATGTTCTTCTTAGTCACCTTGAGTAAGGACCAAAAAAAATTCCCATAGCTAGGCTGATACATTTTTAGCATTACATTTAAACATATTAACATCTCAAACCTGCTCAAACTTTTGTGGACACATAGTTAAAGCTAAGTAACTACCATTTCAGGACAGAGCATTTCTTTTCATGATACTTGCATAACTAACTGCTGCATGCACATGAAGTTGACCGTCTTCCCAGACTGCCTCCCTCTTGGACTTCAGGCATCTTCTTTGGCAAAGGAGGTCTAGGCCAGCGTGATTCCAGGATTCATTTCACACTGTGCATCACACAGTTGTGATAGTGCAAGCAGCTCACACAGGCTCCAGAGCATTCCCACCTGAGGCAACTGAAGGATCAGTGCAGAAAGATTTGACCTTTTATGGACTTCTGGAAAGGACAAGAACTCTGGTCAAACAGTTGCTTGGAAAGAGAGAAAGACAGATTGTTCCATTCAAACCACACTCTGGTACAGGCATGGGGATAATTAATCTTTGGGAAATGCCATTAATATTTACTGAGCAATACAAATGGATCTGAGATCTCAAAAAAAAAAAAAAAAAAGCATTACAATTATAAAAAAAGTGGGTACAAGATCTGAGGAGAAGCAGAGGATAACCCTCCCAAGAGTCTATTAAGAATGGGTTATATATTGTTCCATTTTCCATGCTCATTACAATCACTGCCCCAATAATAGCTGCATGCTGTGCCTCTTTCTATTCTAGTACAATTTTCCCCATGGGAACTAAGTATCTCAGTTTAAATACTGAGCAGAGCTGGTAGAAGGAGGCAGTATGTTTCTGCTGTGCTAACCTTGTGTGTAACCTGCAACTCAGGTAGCTAGTTACTACCCTTCTTTCTTATTGCTTGATACAAAAATGAAGGGGAAGCACAGGGGAGAAGGAAGAAGTTGATCAGACAGACAATTTAAACAACATTGTGAAGGTCAAAGTATGTCAGCCTTAATGTCTTTCAGAAATTAATGCTTTGGTGAATTTTAATTCCTTGAGCTCTGAGAAAAATTGCAGGGAGAAAAGCAATCAGTGGGTCCGTCTTAGTGTCAGTTTCTAAACTAGGACTTTGGTGACATTTAAGTCTCTATATCCAGCTCCTGGCTTGGCTGCTACATGCAGTGATGCTTTCCTTTCTCAGGCAACCGAATTTCCCTGGGAGCTCATCCTTGCTGAGTCCTCAGGGCATCCCAGTCCAAACAAGGCAGAGCAGTTCCTGCGTGGGCAGCAGTGACAACCCAAGCCAAGCACCCTGCTGAGGCCTTTGGCTGATGGCCCAACCCAGAGAGTTCCTCACAGAACCCTCCCCATGGCATCACACACCTCCTCCAGACATGCCAGGAAAGACAAGAAAACAAGGCTCAACGTCTTGGGCAATTCTACTTCCAACGACCCTGATTTGTGCAGACCCCATAGAGAAAACCCCAAAATCTTTGACACAGAAATGTCAGCTCTCCTGTTATGCTGTTCCTAGTCTGTGCCCATGGTGCCTGAAGTCTCCGCTCACCAGCAACCAGCCCGGCCAAGAGGTTGTTATGAGGATCACAACTTTTTGGCTGATAAAGTGGTCTGATCATATGATAACAGGACCCTGCAAAGGCAAAGAGCTTCTGATTCAACTGTGGCTCAGAGGGGTCACTGTGACTCTGACACTGCTTCTTATTAATTCTATTTTCCAATTTACTGCACAAGCTGGCAGTAAGTGAAATAGTTCCACTCAATTCATTGTTAAACAAAGAGGCAAGCCAGTGCATACAGCACAAGCTTTGCTTGACATTAACTCAATTTCAAGATCAAAGAGAGATGTGTTTAACTTTGCATTATCTTAATTTTTAACTTCCACTATTTTCTGGGCTTCCTCCTATCAGACAGAATGGAAAGCAGAACTAATAGGGAGCAACACACCAGGAAAACATTGACTTCTCTTGTGGAAGCAGGAAACATTATCTCACAAATAGATGGATACTCTGGTGATTCCCAGATCAGTCATACATCTACAAAAGTTCCTCTGGGCTTCAGATGGGTAGTTTTCACATGAGTATGTAATGAACTCTCACAAGGTCACATTTAGGGTACTGCAAGGCTTGCCCTTCACCAGCAAGTTCAAGTGATTCCCCTAGCAGGGTCAATGGGCTGCAGTGTAGAACCTAAACCTCAATTCAAACTGTGCAGTCAGTGTGTGTAACCAGAGCCTCTCAGGGAAAGCTCCCTATGAGGACTCAGAGACCTGAATTTGCTGTGAAAGAATTTCTAGCTTAAAATCTTTGTATTCTCTTACCATATTTTTCCCTATAAAACCAAACCCAACTTCTAAATCCTGTGCTCGCCTCTCTTTTCTTGATTCTTCAAATGCAAACATGGGACTATTTCAGATTTTTGTTCCATCTGTAGGATTGACTAAGCCTTTTATAAAGTGGTAGCATTTAAAACAAGAAAAAAATTAAGTAACATATATCTGATTGCCAAGGAGCACGATAACCTAGCTCTAGACATGCCCAAACCTTGGAGTCCATATAAGTGTAGAAATTTAACTTTGACTACTGCAGCTTGAGCTCATCTATTATTAATTCAGTAAAACCATTTTTCTGTTCAGAAATACATTCCTTGGGAGAAGCTTCTGCAAACACAGCAGGTGGTGGCTTCAGAGGGAGACCAATTGGATGCACTCCTGAGAGTGAAAGCTGGGGGTACTTTAAATAGAAAGACAAGCTCATCAGTGAAGTGAAATCTTTACAAAGGCAGCATGAGCTGCTTCCAGGTAAAGGCTTTACATTTTCTTTGTAAAACAGTTGCCTGCTCCTATAGATCTGCAGGAATAAATTTTAAGTCATGGTAGCTTGTCCTAAAACAACTGGCAAAAAAGGAAACAAAAAAGCTCCATTGGTTCCGTTCTGCCGCCCACCTGGATTTTGCTTTGTTTTGGAAACTTGAAGGAGTTGAGAATCAAACTCATCCTCAGGGCAACTCCAATGAAATCAATGTGCAACCCTGGGAATTAATCTGGCCCAAGCCTAATTTTCTCTTTAACTGCAGAAGCCAAGGTCATTTTCCCATCTGGATTCTGCAGATGCTTCGGCACATACTGATGAGTTATACCTTTTATCAAACCTTGACCATCATTTTCAGGGCTAGAAAATGATTGCACAGTGTCAGAGGATCACAAGAAGTAACATTAAGACCCTTAGTGTTAAAATCCACACCTTGTATTTCCTATGTGCCACTTTTCCTGTATCCCCCAAAGCAATATACGATATCTTTCCACAGGGCAGTGCAGGACTTTGTTCTCCTTTGTCTCCAAAATCTCTCCCTTAATGTCAGATGACACCATTCATCCTCTATCTTAAGAGAAGCTCCTATTTTTCACATCTGTAGATCTTATCTAACAGTGTGACCAGTATTTTTCTGCTGGCTGAGGGACTGAGAAGGAGGAACTGTAAGCATAACTTTTTCTTTTTGGAGGCAGAGTGTGTTTGTCTGTCTGTCTATGCCTATAGCGTCATTCCCCTCTTATCTCCTCAGTAATACTGCTTGTACCAGTACACATGATGTCTGAATGGATCTGACCCTGCAGGAACCTCTGATGACAGGAGATGGGCCCAAAAATGAGACAAGGATTGACTGCAGACATCCTTTCCTTCAAAAGGTGGTCTATACCACATATGCTGGCCAAAGCCCCACCTGATACATCCAGCAGTACCTAGCCCCATTGGGGTGAAGAAGACATGCCATTCAAACACAGCAGTGATTATAAGTCAATATATTGGTGAGAAAGGGCCTGCAAAAGCAATTTCTGCCTGGAAGCAGACTGCACAAGGCTATCTGTGCATCTTCTTTTACCTTAGTATGAGCACGTCACCTCCTCAGTCCATTAGACTGGGGTGCTAAAACACACAGATGCCAGCTATGAAGTAATAACACTGGGAAATTTGTGGTTTGTGATATTTTAATATCCTCAGCAGAGGATTATTTGTTGTTTAGTGTGCTTTAAAATGTTCTCCTTCTGCACAATTGACAGTTTTATCACTCCTGGACAGAATAACAAACAGCTGTGCTGTTCAAATAAAAGAGATCCCTCGGATCATCTCAGGGCAGCATCTTGGCAGAGCCATGGTGACTTGTGGAAAGGGTGAGTGGTTGTGGGGCAGATTTGCCAGCTGGTGCAGGCACTTGCAGCTGTGTAGATTTCATGTAAGAAAGATCTCATTGCAGATTATTAAAAGCAGAAAGGACAGTTGTAAATCATAGCCTTAACTCTTGTGTAACAAAGACTAGTGACTTAGGACCAGAAGTCATAGATGAGCTTGACCCAGCTGGGCAATGGAAATGCTACTCTAGTTTGTTGGAATTTCACACGCCGATGTTGTATTTCCATGATGCAGCAAAGAGTTCATCCAAAGGCTGGAGATCAGGTAATCAGATTCTATGCGTGTTTACTTCTTGATTGTTTATTCAGTGAGGATCATATCAAAAACCCACTGGAGGCAGGGAGAGATTCCTGTTGACTTTGCAGCATTCTCAATCAGACCTGAAGTGTTCAGAGTTTTAATCTGCACAACTGGAATTTGGCACTGATGCTTCCAAAGGTCTGTATCAAGTTATGAGCTCCCCCTGGAGTAATGCGTTCATCACACATCTATACTTGCCTGAGGGTAACCTCTTATAACCTGTTCCAAATAACTATCCTGCCTGGATTGACACTTCCTCAGAAGAGCTATGAACCAGGATCACCTACTAACCTCCTTCCACACAAAAATTGCTTCTTGGCCTAGGTGAAAGAGAGAATGGCTGATGAAGATAGCAGCAAAGATGGACCTGCAGCTCAAGAGAGGTTGGAGCAGTTGAGCTGTAAAAAGGCCTCCAAACAGCTTTTTGTGAAGTTTCAGCTAATGTTGCCTGGTCCTTCTCTTCTGTTTCCCCTTCAAGACAGGATACCGCAGGCAGTCCTTCCTCCCTTTCTCCTGCACCCCCACTCCTCTCTGACAATAGCTGAATGCCATCTTTTGCTGCAGTTGGTGGGGTCCTTGCAGTGTGCAGCAGAGTAGAGAAACAGCCCATATTGGTGAATTTGGGGGTAAAATCTTTCTGGGTCCAGCTCCACATAGGCCAAATAAAGCTGTGATCCCTGTAGCTGGCAGTGCTTGCTATGTGTAAAAGCACCAAAGGAATGATCTGTCAGTGTTTGGACATGTCAGACATGGAGCCAAGACTGGTTATATTGTCTGTTGATCGCTATATAATGAAGATCTTTTGCCTGGTCTATAGAAGATTGAAAATCTAGGTAATATTTTTTGGTGTAAGAGTATTTTTCCAATAAGAAGAAATACAGTTGCTGATTTATATTCCTCTGAGTTGAAAACATTCATTTAAAATGATTGTTTGTTCTGCTAATTTAGAATCCGGGCAGGCACGGAAACAATTTATTTTGGTTTGTGAAAGGAGTTGAGCTTGAGTTTGTTAAGAGCATATATACTTTGTTGTCTTGGGATGCAATGCAATTCCCTGCTAGAATGAGATTTCTTAAGTGGCAGGAGGTCCACAGTGAGCTCTGTGATGATACCCTCAGTGAGGTTCCTGTCCTTCACCTTCCCTGGGCTCTGGAGCAGAGCCAGTGGTAGCTGGGTTAGTATGGCTTGCCTTCAAGGAACAGCTCCACACACCCTTTGTGGAAGGTGTGAGGGTATGATTTGGTCCTACAACTCACCCACAGCACTGCAGGGCACCTGATGAGGTGACAAGTTGTGACTAAAAGCATATGGCCATGGTCTCCTGACTGCCACAATGTGTGGAGCAGTGCCGTATCACGTACCCTAAATGCATTGACCAGATGCAACGGCCAAGGAGTGGAGACTGCTTTGTCCTCTTGTTCCCTGACATTCACAGAGCATGTGGGCCCCACCGGCTGCTGAGATGTCACATTTTGCACCCAATTCTCCTCAAACCAAAGCTCAGGGCTTGTGGAAATGCAAAGCCAGAGGCTCCTTACGGCATTTCTCCCACCTTCCACCTTCCTCATTAACCTGCCTGAAGAAGGTAGATTGAACATTGGATCTGTTGCATTTTGCCTTGTCTCCCCTACCCAAGTTATTTTCTAACGGTCACTTAATGTACTAAACCCTTTTCAGATGGCCAATGTGACTTTCATGACCATCCCTATGTGATGCAACCCAGACTGATGTTCACATAGGAGCCCAGTCTGACCTTCTGATTGAACTTCTCTTTTCCAAGGGGGACCACTTGTCTCCAAACTCTGATGTGAGCCCTCTTCCCTGCTGCAATGGAGAAGTCCTTGTTCTTCTTGCAGCCTCATTAGAAACTTAGAATCTTGCTGCTAGAAACATGGAAACTCCTTCAAAGAGCCTACTTGTGCAAATGCAGATAAAACAGGTTTTTGACATCCCTAACAATGCTACCGTCCCAGTAAATAAATTATCAGCATTCACTTATAATTACTTTTGTTATACTTGTGCCTGCCTCACAGCAAATTTCCCAAGACAGAGAGTTCTGATGTCTGTTAACTTTATTTTCCCTAATGTCTGAGCAAAACCCATTTTTTTGAAAAATGCTCCTTATTATTTGAAGCAGAAAAGTAATTGGTATTGAACAAAAGCTGGATAATATTGTCTTTCGTGATATGCTGAGCAATGACTTGGACTACAGCAACGTTACATGAAGCGAGGATTTGTTTAAGTAGCTTTCATTCTGGTTTGCCACTAAACCTCAGTAATAGTACATTAAATACATACATTTTGGTACCCCAGCACAGACATTTTGTTCTGTAACTCGGAATGTTTCATCTTACCGCTCGGAGGATTCTTGCCAGTTGGCAGCTTTGCATGCGTGCTAAATTGCTGAATTTTTAGCATTTACCCACTTATCTAGTTTGACACAGCATGCTTGCATGAGGCAGAGGGATTTGGGCCTGGGAATACGGGCACTGCACTTTAAGGGTTGTAGACACTTAAATTGGCACTCTGTAGTCAGATAGCATGGCAACAGGCCCTTTGCAATTAAACTGATAAACAGCAAAATGTGTTTGAAGCTGGATGAATGGAAACCATAGCCACCTAACAGCAGAAGGATTTGCAAGAGAGACTGCACTGTCAGGAAGAGTCTTAAGCAAAACCTGCCCGATTTACTGCAGACAGCTCATCCCCTTTGAAACCAAAGAGCAAATTCATGCCATAGCTTTGCACCAGCCACCCATGGGTTTGAAGTTGAATTTGGTCCAGAAAAGAGTCTGTCATCACGTTTTGGATTCGATGTGGCAATTAGCTTCTGAAAACCAAGGCTGGAGCTGTCTATCCTGCTCACACCACCTCTCATCTGACCCCTCAGAGCTAATCTAAAGCACTGAACCAAAATAAAACTATTTGCTGGTTTAGCCTCTGAACAGACTCAGCCCAGGGGCAGCCAAGTGCCAGCACTGGCACAAGGGACATAGTGGGAGGACATGTACAACAGTGAGGAGAACAGCTGGCAGCAGGTCTGCTGCTGTGGGGAGCAGATAGCCTTTCCATCATCTTATCCATAGAGTCAAGCCATGTCCTCAGCACCTGCTGTCCTCACCACAGACAGAACAGTCAGACCAGGAGACCGTGCAAGATTTCTAGCCACCGTCAGATCAACGAGAGACTCACAGTCCTCGTTGGTTGGCTTTGGCTCTGAACTAGACACTCTCCTTTCTCTGTTGACCAGGTATCAGAAATGAAAATTAACAACAACCCATGAACACAAGCACACTAAAGCTATGCAGCAACTACGAATACAGAGACAGAGTCATCTCACTACAGATGGCTGCTTTGAGTATTTCTAGCACTGTTTCTAACTAAGCCTCCCAGAGGCAGTTGGGACCACAGCAGGCCTGTAGATCCCCAGCCATGTGTCCACAGGTAGCATACAGAGAGAAACGCATGATGGCAGCCTGCTGACAGGCTGCCAAGTCTTCATGAGAGCAAATAAACTGCCTAAACTTTGTAGCAGTGTTGTGCCAAGCTGCCAGCTGTGCTCAGCTCTCTTCTGGGTACACCAGGGACCCTGTTCCAATCATGCCCATCCTGCCAGGTTGGCATCAGAGCAGGGAGTAAGTCTGGTTCGGAGAGTGGCCCTGAGTATCCAGTGCAGGCAGCACAAACTCAACTGTCTTCCCAGGGAGGAAAATTGGCTTCCAGAGCCTCTCACAAAAATAAATAAATAAATTGATAAATCTCTTTATTCAAAAGTGAGAGAGGATTTGGGCCAAAATTACACATTTTGCAGTATTTCAGAGAGGTTCAGTCTTTGTTCTGGACTGGAACTCCAGCCCAGTTGGCACAAGTCCCATGGGTTTCAGAGTAGCTATAATTTCATTCACTAACTTACACTGCTGATAGCACTGGCTTATGAAAGGTGAACAGCTTCTAAGAAATGGGTTAGAGCCAGACCTGGCCTTCCTTATCAGTGTTACCCAGGGCTTTTAGTGCTAGTGGCAGGTGACTAGCTCATAGTGAAAAGCATCCACAGTAACAGCAGAGTCCCAACGACTGCTTGATGCAAAAGCTCCAACCCATCTCCTATCTCATAGCCCTGTCTGGGGTGCACAAAAGAAGTGGAGCTGAACTACATCTCTTCTACTGAGTTCTTCACCTTTGTGATAATCCAAGATAGTGAGTTTCAAAGGATTATTCCTATGCAAAATAGTCCTTCTGTTTCTCCCCATGGTAAATAAGAGCATATTAATGATGCCAAATGAAATAGCAGTTCTTCCATCGTTCAAGACCTGAGCTGTACAAGGAAAAAAAAAAAACCTTGCTAACAAATCTGGTGCTCTGAATCTGTCCAAGCTGCAAGGGTTTGAATACCAGAATGAGTGCCACCTGGCTCTGGGAGTCTGCTTGCAGCAAAAGTGGAGGTCTGCCTGCCCTCACCCTCCACTCCCCACCCACCCTTATGGGAGCAGTTGGGTCTTGTGCCCGCTGTGTTGGCTCTGGACCAAGGCAAGCTGGGCTCTATTCCCAGACCTCCCTCTGCTTCCCAATGCTGCGCAGCTCAGATCCCTTCTCTGAGCCTCAATCTCCCCAGCTGTAACAAAACAGTGAGCCATCAGTCTCTTTTTGAAAGCTCCAGGTAAGCAATGCAGAAGTAAAGCGAGGAAAGGACTGGGACTATATAAACTGCTGCTCTATATGCCATGGCCTAAGCTCAAGAGACAATGAGAACTGGGCTCCAGCTACCTCCAGGACACTTCAGCTCTGGTTTTGGAAGCAAATGCCTGCATTGCTGAGGATGCACAAATCAAAATTTCCTTCCTCATGCAACTCCTGCCTGTTTTTCTATGGTGCCTGGGAAAATTACAATTTTGTCATCACAAAAGTCCTTAGCTGGCAAGAAAAACTCCATAAAGAAGGCAATGGAAGCTGTCACATCTGTACTGTCTGAACACCATCTGTCTCTCAAGTTCACTCTGAAAGAAAGCAAATCCCATCCAGTTTTTTTGCTATATATCAGTAAAATGCTTAGCAGTGGCACTTGGAGAAGGAATGAACACATTTCAATTAGGCAATGGCATCATAAAGCACCAGCTCAGTAAATAAAAACCTTGAGGTTAACATTTGTAGAGATTAAGCAGTCTGTTAAGTAAAGTTTACCATGGCATGTTAGGGTTTTTGTAATACATAGTTATATACATGTAGCATCCAAAACAGGCTCCTTGGCTTACTTTTCAGACTGTTATTTTTGCTTTAGGCATATGTGACTGCCTCTCAAGAGTTATCTGAGATCCAGAGACTGGTTTGGAGCTGTAGACACCTGCAGAAACAGGAGTACCACTTTTGGTAGAGAAAGAAGGACAACAGAGTGATGGAGAGGGAAAGCAGAATCACAGAATGGTTTGGGTTGGAAAAGACCTTTAAAGATCAAAAATGAAAATCTTATCTTTGCATAAGGCAATGGTGACAAATGTTGGAAACAGAGGGTAACTGCTGCAAGTGGGCTAGCTACTATTCAGGAAACCTAATTGCCAGGTTAGACGGAACTGAATGCTGGGATAACCCCTTGCTGAGAGCCCTGAAGTATACGCATCACCACTAATTTCCAAGACTCTGCAACCATAACTATGGTTATAAGGGTATAACTTACTGCTTTCCCCTCTGTAGATCTCAAAATAACCTCCCAGATATTTGGTCCTGGAAGGATGGAGCAATGATTGTGTGCACTGCAAGTTTAAATTAAGAGCAGGATCCACTGTTGCTTGGCTGGTTTTGCAGACAGCCCTTGCCTCTAAGGCAGAGGAAATCTGGGCAGGCTTCGACTTCTTCCAGATAATGTTTTTGATTAAGATAAAACAGTGCAAACAGTCAAGAAAGGCTGCTCCCGCAGAGTGCTCCTGGGGGTAGCAGGTCTTTGTGTGCCCAGGCAGGGCTCACAGTGCTTTTCAGAGAAGTAGTGTCCTCTGCTTGCTTCAAGAAGTGGCTGCTCAGGGCTGCTGTCACTGTGACTCTCCACTGACTTTATGAACAAGAACTGGGACAGAATTTAGTCAAATCACCTCAGGAATCTTCAGTGTGAAAGTCACAGCACTGAATGTGGCCTCACAAACAACCAAAAACATTGGTTTCATCTTATATGTGGGGAAGTGGGTCTCAGACAAACACAATCTGTAATGGTGTACCGTCCTCTGCACTCCAGTACCAACCAGATCAGATCTGCCTAGTGCAAGTACTCCAAAGAGCTTCTGAAACCTGCTGGCTGCTGAAACACCCCTGCACTACAGCCCTCCTGCTCCTGTGCTGCTAATTCTCCTTCCTCATCACTTTTTCCTCCCACTTCAGCATCATTTCTGCCACCCCACGTGAGCTGGGAGATTCTCTCAATTATTCCAGCTGCTGTTCCACACCACACTGAACACAATCAAAGCTAACAAAGCACCCTTTGCTGGCTCTGTTGTCATCTGGCACTGAAAGCTGAAGATCCTAAATGAATGGTGCTTAAGCTGATGTCATACTCGAGGGAGTTTGGCAGGGGATGGGGGGGGGAGAAAAAAGAAATAAAGCTGTGGATTTTAAACAGCTGGGTTTTCTATTATAGTGAGAAAACTTCAGAGAAGTATTGATAGGCTAGGATGGGATTAAGCTGTGATTCTGGTGGTCTATCAGTCTTAATATCTTTTTGAAATGCAGCCTTCTTAGACAAATATCCCTAGGAATACCTCAGATTATGAATGCAGATTTACCTGTGACTGTACTCATACAAGGTTCTGGATAGCCCTGCAAATTCATTCACTTATGCAGATACAGGCAAGATGCAGTCTTCCACTTTAAACACCATCATTAACACAGCAGCATCTTCAGGGCATCCATCTGAAACAAAATGAAAAGAGAAAGAAAAGACTAAAGTAGGGCCCACATTAAATGTACTTCCAACCCATTTCCCTAAGCAGAGAACTTCAGACTCAGCAGCACCAAAGTGGATGATAAATAAGGACTATACCCTTAGGCAAAAAGAAGTCCATCTGCTCACTCTGCTCTGCCCAGGCTTGCAGAAGTCAGTGCACAAAGGTGCTCCCAGTGGGAAAGATGAACAGAAATAATTTGCCCAATGGTTGGTAGAGAGGGCACTGCCTCTGCCAGTGGGTTACAGGTATGTGGCCCCAGTCCACTTCTACCTTTTGGGCTGCTAAGTCTCATTGCAAAAAAGTAAGAATACATCACATGCCCATGAAATGGCACTCCCCTCTCATGGCTGTTTTTAAAGCTGCTGTTGGGGTCCACATCATGCCAGCTGAGAGCAGCTCTCTAAGTGAGACACTCTAAAAAGATGGCACCTTGGGAACCCTGAGGCCATCTCCAAGGAGTATGGGAACAACAAATTCCAAAACACAAATGATCAAAACTCTTCACGTCATGGTCCCACTCTTACAGACTTCAAAGATACTTAGTCCTTTTTAAAAATTAATGGTGACATTCCCAGATCCTCTCCCAGATGATGGAAAGGCCAGAAACTGTGCGAGTTCTCATGTGATGCCATTTCAGCAGACTGAGAAGCATTTCTTGGCTTCTCAGCATGTGAACCACAGCAAACTCTTCTCCATTATCATCCTCTTGTATTGCACTCAGGGATGCACATTCAAGGGGCATTCAGAGCTTCATGGCAAGCACGGAATAATCTCACAAAATCTAGGCTCATGTTGCCTAGAATGAAAGAAGGGACCTCTTGTGTGTTGTAGAGCTACGGCATACAACTGAAGAGGCCAATCTCCATCTCATACAGAGCAGAATTAAACATATACAGAGCAAATTTTGTGGAAAATTCATATACCCCTCTGTAAGACATCATGCAAAGGTGATACCCACATGAACATGCAGAGCTCTTTAGCACCCAGTACCTGAAGTGTTAATATAGCACAGCAGAAACGAGGCAATCTCTGAAATGAGAACAGCGCTCCAGGAACGGATCGATCCAGGGTTGCCCTTCAGTTCCCAGTTGCTGACAGACAGCAAATTGATCACAGTGTGGTTTGAATTTCTCTCCTGACAATTCAGGCAGGGGAGGGCCAGGAGCTCTGTAAATGCATAATCTGTGCCTGGCACTCACTTGCTACGTACTAAACAACGATAAAACCATTGGAGCAAGCTGTTTCTCCTCCAGTCAGTTAACATTTGTTATCCAGCTGAACTCCTGGGGTGATAAGTACAGCAGACCTCCTCCTTTGAGGCAGATAAGTAAAACGTACTGTAAAGAAAAGTACAGGGTATTAGCACGTCTCTCCTAAAGGGACTGTCAGCAGCTGAGTGCTGCAGTCCCCATGGATGCAAGGAGGGAGAAGGATATTTTTTCCAGGAAGCCTTTGCTCTCTCTCTGCCTTCCACACTGGTAACTGATCCATTTTTTTCTTTCAGCTTGGCGTGCATAGAGCCATGTCCCGACACAGGCCACAGCAGCATCTTTGCTAATTCTCAAAGTGCCACCTACAGTTTGTGCGAGTGTGCGTACAAGTGCACGCATTCATAGGCAGAGATGGACACATGCTATAAATTTTAAATTTTGAGCTACTTTAAATATATATATATATATG
>NW_010317866.1:0-330 GCF_000700745.2 Antrostomus carolinensis
GTCCCCCCCTCCCCCGTTGAAATCACCCCCGCCCCCGCCGCCGCCATTTTGTGTCTCTGTGGTTTAAACATCACCGGGAAACAACGATCGTAACGAACCGGGAACGTCGGTTGTGGAGTAAAAAAAGGAGTTCGGCGTTTTGGGAAACGATCCGGTTCAAAGCGTTGAGCGAAGGGGAATGGGAGGAAAATTTCCGCCTCAGCCCCGGGACCTTTGATTTCTTGTGTCACCGGTTACGAGGCGCCATCGAACGACGGGACACGACGATGAGACGAGCGGTACCGGTTGAGGTTCGTTTGGCTTTAACGTTGTGGCGTTTGGGGGCTTGTA
>NW_010317867.1:0-5203 GCF_000700745.2 Antrostomus carolinensis
GGGACCGCGGGCTGGGGGGGCGGGATGTCCCCTCGTCCTGCGGCGCTTCACCCTCTGCCACCGCTGCCCCAGGATCCAGGCGCCTGGTCTCAGTGAGATGGCACCGAAACGTGACGCGGCCCTGCGGTGCTTTTTCTCCCCGCGGCTGACTGCCCATCACCATTAGGACCTCTAAGTCTCCAGCTTACTCTGATAAAGCACATTTTCTCGATTAAAAAGCCCTTCAGCAATCTTTTTTATTCCTAAGGGGAATTCTTATGCACTCAGGTCATGCTACTTTGCCAAATTATGATTTTTAAGCCCAGAAGGCTGCTCTCATTGAGACAGCTGGTCTAAAGAAACCTCTGTCACCCACCACTTTATGGTTCATACCCACACCCTCACCTGTGCTGTCCCAGCATCGGTGTGGGGTGTAGGCATGAGGTCCAACAATGTTTTGTTGCTGGACAACATACACAGCCCTGTTCCCCAGGGCTATGTAGGGAGGTATCACTCCCATCTCCTACCACCGTCCCTCTTTTATGTTCCCTTTTAATCCCCTTTGCAGGTGTGTGCCCTCAGGAGCCCAGGCTGGGTGCTGGCACCGGTGACCCAGAAATGCCGGTCGTGTGGGGTGTCTGCTTCTCTGGTCAGGCACACCAGTGCCAAGTACAGAGTTCTGTGTTGGCATTGATGTGCCTCTGTGAACTGGCCCATCTCACGGAATGAGCCAGGCTGTATCATACCTCTGCCTTGCCCTACCGTTACTCTTCTGGCAATCTTGGTGCTAACTGTAAATGAGAGCCATGACTTGCACATTTCCTTCAAGATTTTTCCTGCTACCAATGCCTGTGGAAAGTCTCTAGAGAAAGCTTTGACCAGCAACTGCTTTTCAAGCATTTTATGCATGTTATTTAAGCAGTTTTTATGCCATTTAATTTGTACTGTTTAATTTTCATAAATCATGTTAGACTGAAGCAAAGAGTTTATCAATGTCCATGCAGTTTTTATCAATGCAATTACCTCTTTTATCACAAATTTGACTTTGCCTGAGGGCAAGTGTGACTGAATTGAGACCCCGAGAGATGCTCAATGCCAGGGCGGGGGTGGACCCCCAGAGCCGGGGGTGAGGAGGTGCGCTAGAACAGAAACCCATCTGCAGCCCGTGGATGTCCCCATGCTGGACCCGGGAGCTGAGCCCAAAGAGGTCCATGACTCCATGGGAAGCTTGCTTTGGAACATCTTGTTCCTGGACTTCCATGCTAGGAAGAGCGGCAATGGTGAACTGACTACAGCCCCCATTCTCTCTCCCCTGTGCTGCTGAGGGAGCAAAGTGATTTGAGAGACAGGGCAGCAAGCTCAAATAGCAGGAACTGGCTTCAGAGCAAATAAAGGAAGGTATTTCTTCATTTTACATATATTTCAGCTGTGGAACATATGGTTACTGATAGCTTACCTAGGTTCAGAAAGATGAGTCTCATGGAGTGTCTGCCTCATGGAGCAGTGCATGCTATGAAAGTATTGTACACTTGCTTTTATTTTTACTTTTTGCAGGGCAGATGCTATTAGCTACTTTTGTAGGCAGGATGCTGGAATTAGATGAAGCTGTGGCCTGATCCAGAACAGCTTTTGCATGGTCTTACATAAATGAATCCAACTGCCTCTAAGGTCTTGTCCCAGTTCCTCTGGACATCGTAATACTCACCACAGAGTTCTACATGTGGCATAGATGAGACACCATTGGGAAACTCTCATGTACCGATGTGACTTTCAGTACATTGGGTCTGCACAGAAAATCCTGAAGAAGTGGGAAGAAAGCTTAGGTTGTCCTTATCTACTCACTGCTCTCTCTCTCCTCTGCTTGCTTCCAAACGGTCAGCCTGGTGGGTTTTCACACCTCACTGTTCATATTCCTGCTTATTAGTGGGACAGAATTTCCCTTTCTTGAATGTGTCACAGAGTGGTTTTGTTTCCTGGATTTCTATGTAGACTCTGAACTGATATCATTAAGATGTTCTTAATAGGAACCTATTTATTCTTATTGCCCATCAGTGCCCAACACAGGCTGCCCAGAAGCAAAGTGCTAGTGCTTAATTCAGGTTCAAGTCTCATCTACTCAATAGACCTACAAGATGAACACTTCAGAGGAACATACGACAGTATCATCATCTAATCAAACAAAATATAAAGTTCTGTGGAGAATATGTACAACGGGCCTCACAAATAGAACTTTCTCCCACAAAATTTGACAGTGCAACCAAGAAAGTTTCTCTGTTCTGGGCAGTTGAGTGAAGTTCAGTTTAAAAGACAGAAATAGCACAGTTGTGTGTAAATTAAATGACATTATTTGAAAACAACTCTGAAAGAACAGAGACTAAAAACCTTGTCTAATTAATGTGTAACAATAGTTGATGATTTATTGACTTTTCTGTGAATATACAGTTTCCATTAACAATATTTAGATACATTTTTTCAGAAATCCTTAATTATTTATGTTTAGTAATTTATGATTAAACATTTTACAAGAAACAAGGCACTAAAATGTACAGTTGGTCATCCTTATTACATACACTGTGAGTTTCAGACATGCAGTAGATTCCCTTCACTTACACAGTTATGGAATCTCTTCCTCCAATGGTACTTTCTGTTGCATTTCATACATACCCAACCATTAGAAAGTATACATTTTAGGGCCCTACTTTTGTCTCCTTTTACTCACTGTTTCTGTAGGAAAAGCAAAGAATTTGCTATGAAAATTAGCTGTACAATAAAGGTAATGAAAACCCCATTCCTCACATTTCTAAGGACTTGGACATACTGTGAGCTTCTTAGAGATTAAAATTATGATGTGGGCATCACTTATCAGTTAAAACCAACAGTAACAAAAAAAAATTGTTTAAAGGTGCAGTTCTAGAAGCTACCTCCGTGCAGGGCAAAAACAGCTTTGGTGGTTTGAGGCACTAGAATACTAAACCAACACTTTACAACAGGTGAGATGACCGAGTCTGACACCATGCTAGGAAAATCAGATTAAGCTAGTGGCTAAAAAGGGGATCTTAAATAATGTATAACCCAGAAACTGTTGCTAACAAAAGGCAAAGACCACAAGTGATACCATCTAATGATCCATTAAAATATTTAGTATCAAAAGAAATGTATACATTTTTCAAGTATCTTACAACAAATAACCCATTACTTAAGTGCTAGTTCTGTTTTAGATGCTCACTGACTATAGGCACAAACACAGCACAATGTAATTTTATATATTGTTAAAATACAACAGAATCTAATGTCACATAATGAATACAACACGTTGTAAAGAAAGAGTGGTTTCCTAATTATTTGGCCACTTATTAAAAAATGACAAAGAGGAGCACCTAGATTCAAGTTTCTCCTAGAGATTCTCAAGCTCTTGTGCTGGCAATATTTTAGAGGTTCAATTTTCAGTGCCTCTGCACTTTGACTGCAGTGTTCCTGAGTCCCCTGAACACACCTGGAAAGTTTATAACTTTCTGAGGTTTTCAGAGGATCCTTGCAGTCTCCTTGACCAAAGGAATTCAGGTGCAATTCCAGTGCTGGTGGAATATACATGCAAAATAGGGGAAGATTCTGCAGGAAAAGAAAAGGTGATGGTGGAGAAAGAACCTCATGGAACAACCTCGAATAATACCCTGAATGGCCAAATTCAACTGAAATTTACTTTTTCCCCTTGGAAAGATAAGACTTCTAAAAATCTGTCCAATAAGACTTCTCAAAACATAGCCAACATGATGTATCATCACGAGATAGTGGTACTGGCAGAGATGGCAATAACACATTTTGAAGCAAATTATATCTTGAAGCCTTTTTGCTTCATGGGTACTGTAAAAATGCTTCTGTAAAATGGATAAAATTTTGGGAAAAGAGAGGTTCTTACTTAACAATACAAGTCACTCAAAGAACACAGGAAGAAAAAATGTCAAAGAAAACTATTCTGTGATTGCTTTTGATAAGCAGAAACTATATATTTTTTTTCTTGTAGTTGCATAGGCTGGAAATTCCAGACAATGCCCAGGGGAAGTGGGGTTCCAGTGTTCCTTGGAAATTGGTGGGAACTGAAAGCATAACCAACATGTTCTGTTGAAAATCCCATCCATGGTTTCTAGAGCCCATTTTGCCCAGAAGTCCTGGCTTGCCATGAGCCTTGCTGAAAACAGCAGGTCAGCACCTCTGAAAAACAGGCCCTGTAAGTACAGTAGTGCTGCTGAATGCTAGCTGGTGGTAATCCAGCTTGTACATCATGAGACTGGGAGTTCAGAAACACAGCTACAAAAAGAAAGGTACTATTAGGGCTATGCCTTCTAGTTCTCTGGGAAGTAGAACAAACCAGAATATCTCTATATTTGCATTTATGGATTACCAGAATTCTTTTCTGATACAGATTTAAAATATCAGGACATCTGAATCTTGAGAAGCTGCAGATCAGATCTCTCATCAGTTAACCTTAGACTCTTCAGAAAAAAAAACAGGTGGAAAGTATAAATAAACACCGAAGCCCACATAGAGCTGAAAATACAAAATATTAGTAAAAGATTTGATACATTGTTCATTTGATTGAATTTATGTATATATCTAACTGAGGATGGATTAACATAGTGGGCTTTATTTTTTTAATTAAGAATGTGAACTAATTTGATGGAAGTAGCAAAGATTTTACAAGGAGAAAGGTGAGAGCATGCCTGTGTGGTATATTAACCATGCCAGTTAACCAAATCCTAACGGAAAACTGAATCTGTCAGACCGAAGCTGTGTTAATTTATTGGTCTTGGTAGCTGAACACTAACAGGGTAGAATTTTAATCTGTCCCATGATTTGGAAGATTGTAATATATAATAATTAAAAAAACCCCGTTGCTTACCACCCAAAACCTTTTTTGCAGATCACCAAGGTAACCCACTGCTGTTTCTGTGTCCATACTTGTGTTGTGATGGGATGTGGCCTTGAGTTTGCTGTGCATGGGGCTTGAGCCACTTATGTCCCTGCTGCGTGGAAGAGAGGGGCTTAAGTTTAAGCCAGCCTCTTCCCATGCCTGATTTTCCCAGCCTGGCTCCCTGACAGTGCACTTGGGCAGGATTTGCAAAAGCAGTGTTGGTAGCTGTGGCTTTTGGACCAGAATGAGAGCAGAGATCTACACTTATCTATCAAGCCCGCGGCAACATGTAGAGAAATGTATTGGCTTCAGCAG